>NC_081415.1:308661992-308804311 GCF_030272615.1 Cryptomeria japonica
ATTCAACGTCATTAATTATTCAATTTCTATTCCTTAATTAATTAATCAATTAACCCTTTTCTAAATATTAATTACGATTAATTCCTCAATTAAATAATCTTTATTATTTAATTAATCACATTTCTAATGTTTAAATAATTTCATTTCAATTATTTAAATTAACTTATTCCTCCAAATTCCCCAAATTCAAATTTTCATTAATTCCATCTAATTCCAAATCATCAAATTCACAATTCACCAAATCTAAATTTCAATTAATTTCATGTGCATTTCAGCATTCGAAAGTCCAAATTCAAATCCAAATTGAAAATTAAAATCAAATTCAACTTCAAAATCCTACAGCACATGTTGAAATCATAACTGATTGATCAAATCAGTTAACTAATTAGTTAACTCAGTTAACTCCTTAATCACCCATTTTCACTCTCAATCACCTTTTCTAACTAATCAATTAATCCACTTATCTATCCAATCCATTCAGTCAGTGAATCAATCAATTCACTCAACTATGTAATCTATTCAGTCCACTATCCAATCTATCTAGTTGACTACTCAATCAAATAAGTTAGCAAATCAATCAACTCTATTAACTAATCAATCTAAATTAGTTCACTCCCAATTAGGACTTGATTTCAAAATCCCTCCCCATCTCTCATGAAAATCTATATAAACAACATCAATTTATCAATTCAAGCTAGATCACACTTTTCTAAGCAATTGCCAATCTATGCAAGAATTTTAGTGCAATACCTGAGAGCCACCCATGCAATTTTGGAGAAGAACAATGGAAGCACAAATCAGAAATAGGGATTTTGAATTCATTTAAAGCTTTCATTTCTTTCATATTTGATATTCTATTGTGTTATGTTTGATTCTATTTGATTAGTTAAATATCTGTGATCATCTTTACCCCCTAATTAGATTTATAATTTTATGATGATATTCAAGCATGAGGACATCAACAATCATATCTCATGTTTCAGTATCAAATACATATGAGTAGTCTTCAGACATCTATTTACTTGGAAGAATCATCCCAAATAAATCTGGATTTGATGCTCCCCCACATATAGATCCTATTGATACAAGTCAAGTTGAGTTTCAGATCATTGATCAACATCATGCAAATATCCTTAACTCACTAGCACACATCCAACATTTGATTGATATTGATGCAAGAAGGCATGCCAAGAATGGAGACATTTCATCAGCTGAAGTCTAGTTGCAGCCATGTCATGATGATATGAATGAAGAGTGCAAGGATATTAACACCATTAAGAAGGTGCATTCACTCTTAGATGGGCAATAGTTAAATGATGACCATGTGTATGCAAATGATGAGGATTTAAGAAACAATGAATCCAATACTTATGATTCTTCCTATGTACTTGCACTTGGTAATTCAACTCAAAGTGTTTGTTGTCTTAATGTCCATCATAGTCTATCCAAAATTAAATCACTTGCAATTTCTAAATATGGAGGTGATACTAAAATTTTAACTGATGATGTAAGTGAGAAGTTTGAATCCTCTCATATTTCTTCCACTTGTGAAGTTGTTATTGAGGGGTGTTCCCACATCACTCAAGGTGATGAAACGGTGCAAATGATTGAAGTAAATGCACTTCAAGAAGGGATGGTACCTCATAAAAGAGAGAACATTTGTTGTGATCAGCATGTGGAATGATATATATAGCTCAAAATGGTTTCAAAGGTTGTTTAGATCTAATGTATGAAGAGATAATAATGGACAATCAGTTCACAGATCATCCAAGTGGATCTAAAAGTGATTTTTTAGATTTTTGTAAATCTCTTATATAATGAAACAATGGAGGAAAGTCTTAAAATATTCTTCCATGTATCATTTGAAGAAAGTTCCCATCACTTTACAAATCCATTGTATGAGGATGAGACATGTTCAAATGGTGGAAATGTCATCTCATTTTCTGAAAAGGATAATGACGCTGATGAAATTGATATGTCAAATTTATCAAATTTTTATAATTTTGATCATGGTTGTAATATTGAATCTAATAAAGATCAACATAATGCATATAAGCCTGAATATAGTTTTCACAATGATGAAGGATGCTTTGGTGTTGATCGGGAAGTTATATCTGTCTTTGTTCAAGAAGATTTGCATGAGAGGCATATGAATGGCATTATCTATGCTCAGGAGATGAAGGTGAATAGTGATGAATACAAGGGTATGAAACCATTTGAAATTTATAGTCAAAGGTATAGAGAATCTGAGGATATAGTGGTTATGAAAATTTCAAATGTTCAAGACATGATGATAGAGATTAAATATGATTATGAGGCTCATAGTAATGATGATGGAATTAAAAAAAAAATCATGATTATTTTAATGATTAGACATCTCTAAACTTACTTGAGTCTTCTTTGGCAAGCCTTTACATGGATGTGAGTGATTCTTTGAAAGATGAACTACAAATGCAATATGAAATTCCAATGCATAATTAAGAATTTTCTAAATGTTTGCATGGATTGCATGAAGATGAATATGACAAGTTCCTTGAGGTGCAAGTTGATCATAAGGTAGAGTATGAATGTTTTGAATTCTCAAATTAGCTGGATGAGTTTTTTATAAGGCATTGGTAATGGGATTGATAATCAGAGGTGTCACATTGTGTGCAAGCAAGTACCATGTTGTGAACAAGAAAAATACATTTAAGATTATGATGTGTTTCAATGTATGCATAATTACTTGATGCCAAGGATTACTACATATACTAATAATGATAAGTATGGTAAAAGGATGAATGATGTCATTTGTAACATTTATGATTAGATTGTGCTCAATAATATTTTCAGATGGATCAAATTGTTGTGTGATAAAAATTAGATTCTTGACAAAGGAAAATATTAGTTTTATCTTTTTGGTGGCCCAGGACTGCCAAGTGAAGAGTTGGTTTGATTTTCATTCAGTTGACTCTAGAACTCAATGAATAAAGCATCTAGTCTACTTCTAACAAATATTTGAACTCTTTCTATGCCCACCAAGGGGCATACATCCCCAACTAGAGTTGTTGTTAGCACCCTCGGAACTAAAAGAAAATAAAATTGGTGCTTAGTTGATATGAGAGTAGTGCAAATTAATATCTCTACATGAACTTTTCCAAAATGCTTTAGGTTTTAGTTTTGATCTTCACCCTGGTTATGAAATGCATCCAAATATTATTTTGGTGTGTTGGATGTTTGGTTTGATTGTTGTTAGTATGTTGCAAATATGTTCTTTAATGATATCTGAGAGATGCGTTGTCATTGATGATAATATATTTCTCTGTCTGTGACGCTGTTGTAGTGAAGGTCAATGAATTGATTTGTTCAGCATGTTGATGATCAGATTTTATGGATTAAAGGGTTTGTACAAGTTTGTGTATAGATGATTCAGTACAATTTTAAGAGGTCCACATGAAGATTTGAGTGAGTTATGATTATCGGTGTTGTGGTTGGTTTTTTAGTTGTGCTAGAGTGTCAATATTTTGATATGCATTTCTTCACATTGTAATATCCTAATCTGCGGATTTGGAGGAACATTTGGGACATTGATGTGTGTCTTCAATTCAAGTGGTTCGTGATGTAGTTCTCCACAAGTGATTTTTCCAGGTTGACAGTCATTGTAGTTAGTGTTCTTGAAGTTTGGTATAATGTTGATGCGATTCTAGTAATTTGAGTTGTTGTGAATGTTAAGGTGGTAATTCATGATGCTTGTGGACATTTCAAAATTGTGTGTCTTTTGTGTTGATGGTCTGCATTGATCCTTGTGCATGTAATTGATGATTTTCTCTGTTGTGTTGATATTCTTCATTATTTTCACCGACCAAATGCTTGCAACATGTTTGATGCATAATTCTTGGAGGTGTTTGGCATTTGAGGCATGTGATATGGATTTGTGCTATGTTTTAACTAACATTGATTGGTCTGCATATGATTTTGTAGCATGTATGGTTATACTTTTAAAATTAGGTGATGTGTGTTGAGTTGACCTTGATATTCTCAAGGTTGATGTCATGTATAAATATATGTAGTATCTTTTGTAATTGGATGTGGTATGGAGAGGTGATGTGTATGGATGAGAATCAAATGTATGAGCGAATAATGTATTAATCTTTCAAAGGCAGAAAATAGTGAAGAAGAAGTTGTGCTTAACTAGGACTGTAATAAGGCATTAGGAGATGCTATTCTTCAGTTCATGATCTTCCTTATGTGATCTGAATGTGTTTGTAAGATAGTGAGTCTTCCCTAGGTTGTATCCCTTTCTTGTTTTTGAGAAGTGAGCTCTAGGCAGTGTCCCTGAATGCATGTGCATTCCCCATTGTAATACTTCATATACTTCTAATAGAGTACATCATATTGTGGGTAGGTTCCCACTGTGGTTTTTCCCTTGACTGGGTTTTCCATGTCAAAAATCTTGGTGTTATATGTGTTCATGTTGTGTTGTTGATTCATCCCTTCATGCTTAATAATCAAATCTCAGAATAAGGTGTAAGTTTTTGGGACAACTGATTCACCCCCTTCTCAATTGTCTTCTTGGAATCAATCCTATTTCATCAATTGATATCAGAGCAAGTTCCTCCAGAGAAGCTTAACCGCTTGAGGTGATCTAGGATGGTATCTTATAAGAAGGATAGTCTGAGATTTGATGGAACTAACTAATCTCTTTGGAAGATCCCCATGGAGTGTCATCTGAGATGCATTGGCGACTCTTTTTAGAATTAGGGCTAAGGAAGTTGAATGAAATATTAGGGCTAAGGAAGCATTTTTGAGTGCCTTGACAGATTATGAGATGACTTATGTAATGGAATTCCAGACTGCTCATGAGATCTGGAAGTTGGAAAACTCATATGAAGGAGACAACTATGTGAATATTGTTAAGTTACAAAGCTTAAAGGGAAAGTATGAGATGTTGAGGATGGGTGAAGATGAAAACATTACTTCTTTTATGCAGAAGGTGAATGAACTAGTGTGCAATATCAGATGTACTAGTGGAAATTTGGAAGAATCAGATATTGTTGCTAAGGTGCTAAGGTCCTTACCTACACCCTACAAACACAAAGTTGCTACTATTAAGGAGATCCGAACTGTGACTGATGTGACCAGAGACATGTTGATTGGTAAGCTATTAGCCTTTGAATTAAGTAAGTTTGTTGACTCTCTTCCTAAGGTAGAATCTGCATTAGAAGCCATTGTTTTCAGAAAAGATAAGAAAAGATATGATCTAGGAGAAATCTCTTCCAGGAGGATGTCAAGATATGGGAAAGAGATGAAGGAAATGGAAGAAGAAGAGCGAGAACTTTAGGAGCTTCAAGCACTAATTTCCAGGAGATTACCTAAAGGAGCTGGTATGTATGAAGGAAAGTTGCCTCTTAATTTTTTTTCATCTAATAAGATAGGTCATTTTGCCTCAAGATGCTTGAAAAGAGATCCTAAGAAAACATACAAGCCTAAATTTTAGAAGAGATGTTATTATGCTGCTAATGAAGGTATTTCAGATGATGAATTAGATAAAGGAAATACAAGTGATAATGAATGAGTGTTTATTGCTATCAAGGAAGATGATCCAATACCTACTAATTCTGCTAGCTGCATGAATTTGGAAAGAGCCTTAGCTACATAGGTTGAAGAGAAAGATGAATGGGTGATAGATAGAATATGCTCTCATCATATGACAGGTGATAAGAGTAAATTTGTGAGCTTGGAAAAGTATGAAGGAGGACTTGTGAAATTTGGAGATGAAAAAGCTAGTATAATCTGTGGAAGAGGTTATATTTCTCTTGATGGTAAGCACAATACTGATGATGTCTTGTATGTGGAAGGCCTAAAGAATATTCTTTTGAGTGTTGGATAAATGGTTGACAAGGGATATGATCTTTAGTTCAAGAATGACAAGTGTAGAATCTTGGGTATCTCTAAAATAGAGATTGCATTAGGTACAAAGACTTTAAGGGTAATTTCTTTCACTTGAATAGCTCCGGTAAATGATGTTTTATTGCTCAAGTTGATGAAATTTGGTTGTGGCAAAGGATGATGTGTCATGTAAATTCTGATAAAATTGTTAAGATAAGTTCTACTCAAGTTGTGAGAGATCTTCCTAAGTTGATGAAACCTACTAACCCTATGTGCAAATAATGTTAGTTGGGGAAATAAACTAGAATATCTTTCAAGAGTAAGAAGCATTATTCAAATATATTATTAGATCTTGTGCATACTGATTTGATGTGGGTTACTTTCTTAAGGGAGCAATTTGAAGCTTTAGAGAAGTTCAATATTTTCAAAGCTATGGTTGAGACTGAGACAAGTCTGAAGCTAAAGATTCTAATATCTGACAGAGGTGGAGAATTGATTTTTGGTGACTTTAATGTATACTGTGAAGAGAATGGGATAGGAAGATAGTTGTCTTCTCTAAGAAACCTTCAACAAAAGGGAGTAGTGGAAAAAAAGAACAAAACCATTCAGGAAGCTGCTAGGACTATGATGTTGAAAGGAAATGTTCTGCATGTTAATTGGAGAGAAGTTGTGAGTACTATTATTTACACTCCTAACCAGTTGCATATCAAAGGTGATACTGGTAAGACTCCTTATGAATTATGGTTTGGTAATGCTCCAACTATTAAATATTTTAAAAAATTTGTAAGTAAATGTTATATTAGATGAGATGAAGATTTACGAAAGTTTGATGCTAGATGTGATGAAGGAATATTTCTTGGTTATTCTACCAAAAGCAAGGCCTACCGGTGTTATAATAAGAGACTAAGAAAGCTAGTTGAGAGTGCTAATGTCGGAGTTGATGAAAGTGATGAGAAACAAATCAGATCTTGCGGATATGATTCAAATGATCAAAATGACAATGAAAATAAAGGGAAGCAACCTCAAATTCAGAATCAAGTTTAGATTGTTCCAGTGAATCTAGAGAATCAAGGTGAAGGAACTGGTGCAAGTGCATAAGAAAGAGCTCAAGAGTCTAAAAATCAAGAAAATATTAAGACTCCCTAGTATGTAAGGTTGAATCATTTTGAAAATCATATTATAGGAGACAAAAATAAAGGTGTTCAGACTAGGAAAAGAATTGTAGAAGATCAAGTTGAATATTATTTGATTTCTATGATTGAACCTAAAGATTTGAATGAAGCTTGTAAATATGAACATTGGGTAAAAGCGATGGAAGAAGAATTGAATCAAATTGAAAAGAACAATACATGGATTCTTGTTCCCAGACCTAAGGACAAAATTGTAATTGGAACTAAATGGGTCTTCCAAATAAACTAAATGAGCAAGGTGAAGTTGTCGAAAACAAAGCAAGACTTGTTTGTAAAGGATATTCTAAAATGGAAGGAATTGACCTTGAAGAGACTTTTTCTTTAGTAGAAAGGATTGAATCTATTAGATTATTTCTTGCTTATGTTGCTTTCAAGAATTTCAAAGTTTATCAAATGGATGTCAAGTCCACATTCCTAAATGATAAATTGGAAGAAGAGATGTACAAAACAACCGGATGGATTTCTATTGACTAATCAAAGGATATGGTTTGTTGGTTGAAGAAAGCATTATATGGATTGAAGCAAGCACCTAGAGCATGGTATGCTAGATTGGATAAGTATCTGCTGAAGCTAAGATTTAACAAAGGTATTGTTGATAGTAATCTGTATTTCAAGATTGATCATGATAGCATTCTGATTGTTGAAGTTTTTGTTGATGACATTATTTTTGGAGGAAATGATAATTTGTGCAAAGAGTTTTCTAATGAAATGCAAAATGTGTTTGAGATGTCTATGATTGGAGAAATGAATATCTTTCTGGGATTGCAAATTACTCAGTCAGAAAAAGGGATTTTTATATCACAATCCAAGTATGTGAATGAGTTGTTGAAGAAGTTTGGTTTAGAAGATACAAAGCCAGTTGGTACTCCTATGGTGATCAGATGTAAGTTGACTAAGGATGATGATTCCCCTAGAGAAAATCAGACCTGATATAGATCTATGATTGGTGGATTTCTATATTTGACTCAGACTAGACCGAATATCATGAATGTTGTTTGTCTTGTTGCTAAATTTCAAGTTGATCCTAAGGAATCTCATGTTGTTGTTATTAAAATAATATTTAGATATTTGAAAGGAACTATTGATTTTGGTTTATGGTATCCTAAAGATGATGATTTTACTTTGATTGCTTTTACTGATGTTGATTGGGCAGGTCATGTTGATGTCTAGAAGAGTACTACTGGTGGTGCATTTTCTTGGGTAGAAGATTGGTTTATTGGTTGAGTAAAAAGTAGAATTAAATTTCTTTATCTATTGTAGAGGTGGAATATATTGTTGTTGCTAAAAATTATACTCAGGTTGTATGGATGAAGGAAATGTTGAAAGATATCAGAGTTGTGTATGATGAGCCTATTGCTATTTACTGTGATAATTCAAGTGCAATTAATATTTCTAAGAATCCAGTATTGCATTCCAATACTAAGAATATATCAATCAAGTTTTACTTTTTTAGAAACAAGGTAAATGAGAAGGAAGTCAAATTGGAGTATGTGCCTATAAAGGAACAAATTGTAGATATTTTCACGAAGCCTTTGCCTAAGGATACTTTTGAGTATCCCAGAGGGAAGCTAGGGGTGATTTCCCCTCCTGATCAGAACTAAGGTGCATTGGTATGCATCAGTCTGATGCACTTCACAGTCATATCTTGTGATCAGGATTGATAAGTGGAGGTTTCTACTTAGGGGGAGTAGTCAACAAGTTAGTTTTGAGTTTTGTGGTGCAAAAGTGTCTTTGCCATTGATGTCAAAGTGGGAGAGATTCATGTATAATAATCTAAGGGGGAAGAGTTATTTGAGAAAGTTGTTGATTTTTTTGCCATTAATTGTTTTTCACATCATATGTTGCCATCAATGCCAAAGGGGGAGATTCTTGGATGTTTGGTGATATTGTTGTTAGTACACTACAAATATGTGCTTTAATGATATCTGAGAGATGTGTTGTCATTGATGTCAACATATTTCTTTGTTTGTGACTGTGTTGCAATGAAGGTCAGTGAGTTTATTTTTTCAACATGTTGATAATCAAAGTTTGTGTATTAAAGGGTTTGTAGAAGTTTGTGTATAGATGATTCAATACAATTTTCAGAGGTTCGCATGAAGATTTGAGTAAGGTATGATTATCGATGTTGTGGCTGGTTTTTAGTTGTTCAGTTGTGCCAGAGTGTAATTATTTTGATCTACATTGCTCCACTTTGTAATATCCCGATCTGGGGATTTGGAGGAACGTTTGGGACATTGATTTGTCTTCAATTCAAGTGGTATGTGGTTTAGTGATCCGCAAGTGATTTTTCTAGGTTGACAGTCATTGCAGTTAGTGTTCTTGAAGTTTGGTATAATGATGATATGATTCTAATAATTTGAGTTTTTGCGGATGTTGTGGTGGTAATTTATGATGCTTGTGGATATTTCTAGATCGTGTGCCTTTTGTGTTGATGGTCCACATTGATCGTTGTGCACGTAATTGATGATTTTCTTTGGTGTGTTAGTGTTATTTATTATTTTGGCTAACCAGATGCTTGTAGCATGTTGTGGATGTTTGATGCATAATTCTTGGAGATGTTTCACATTTGAGGCATGTGATATGGGTTTATGCTATGTCTTAGCCGACATAGCTTGGTCTGCATATGATTTTGTAGGGTGTATGGTTATACTTTATAATTAGGCGATGTGTGTTGAGCCGACCTTGTTGATCTTATCAATGTTGATGTCATGTATAAATATATGTAATATCTTTTGTAATTGGATGTGGTATGGAGAGATGATGTTTATGGATGAGGATCAAATGTATGAGCGAATAATGTGTTAATCTTTCGGAGGCAAAAAGAGTGAAGAAGAAGTTGTTCTTAACTCGAACTGTAACCAGGAATTAGGAGATTATATTCTTTAATTCATGATCTTCTAGATGTGATCTGAATGTGTTTGTAAGACAATGAGTCTTCCTTGGGTTGTAGCCCTTTCTTGTTTTTGAGCAGTGAGCTCTAGGCAGTGTGCCTGAATGCATGTGTATTCCCCATTGTAATATTTCATATACTTCTAATAGAGTATCATCATATTGTGGGTAGGTTCCCACTATGATTTTTTCCTTGATCGGGTTTTCCATGTCAAAAATATCGATGTTGTGTGTTCATTGTTGTGTTGTTGATTCATACTTTCATGCTTAATAATCAGACCAGAGAATAAGTATTGTAGACACCTAAAATTGTCCTATCTAATTAAATAAATATCTTTATTTATTTAATTACTTTAGCCTAACTCTTCTATTAATTGAATAAATCTTTATTTATTTAATTAATTTATTTACCCTCTTCTAGCCTTATTTCTCATTTAGATAAATACATTTATTTATTTAAATTATCCTTTTCCTAAATTAAATAAATACTTTTATTTATTTAATTGATCCCACTTCCTCTATTAATTAAATAAATCTTTATTTATTTAATTAATTCAATAACCTTTTCTACCCATGACACATGTCATCCATCTCTTAATTCCTACATTACCTACCCTTTCATTATTTTCATATTTTCTCTACCTACCCTCTAATCATAGTCGACCATTTATCTTTTACACCTCTTAATCTTATCCCTCCATTTCTTATAGTGTCTTCTATATAAGGAGATGCTTCCTTCATTATCAGCCCCCGACGATTATTCCACTACACTACGCCTTTGAACTTTCATATGCGATCCTACTTGCAACCACATTTCCATTTTTTTTGAGCTCTTGTGCATATAAAATCTGAGAGCAAATATATCAAGCAAGATCAATGGAGATAGGAAGAATGGAGATCAAAACCCTATTGGACATGTGATGGTATAATTTTTGTGATTTCATTTGATTTCCATTGTCTTAGGTAATCTTCATATGTTATGGTGGATCTTTGTTGTTGTTAGGCTAGGGTTTTGTGGTTGAATCTATTTAGTCTTTCAACATTGTTGTTATCCATTTTCACCGTATACATTTTGGCACACCCGATGGGACTCTTGTCCCTTTTGCATTTAACATCTTTTGTTTCAAATTTTGTGTTTCTGAAGTTGCATATCTGACATTTCCGACGACATTGTGATATTTTCGCGTCTGCAAACTCTTGGATCGCGTTTTTGATTTTTTGCCGCGTCTGTGACACCTGGAATCGCATCTGTGCCTTCGACAATATTTTATTTTTATTTTTTCTTTGCAGATTTTTGAGAATGCGTCTGTGTTCCCTAGCCGCGTCTGTGAGGTTTTCAGACGCATCTATGTTCAGGAACCACGTTTGTGTTTAGGAACTGCATCTGTGTCAAATTGAACCACATCTATGAATTTAGATAATGTTTGTGTTTCTGATAACCGCGTCTGTGTTTCTTTGAGTTGGTTTTTCGTCATTCGGATTTCAAAACTAGTTTATTTTGAGCTAACATCTTCAGATCTAGCTAACAAAATTGGTGTAGCTTGTCTTGAAAGGAAAATCGTTTTGCTGAAGGCCCTTATTTTCACAAAGTCTTTTGGATCTCAAATTTACCTAACTTGTGTGCTTGCAGGAGGGGTATTATTACAAAACTACTAACAAATCTTTGTTGCAGAATTTTGGCAAGGGTTTTTGATTTTTATTGTGTGCCTTATTTTCATAGACTAGCAAACACTTCAATTGGTGCACTAAAATTGAACTAGTGTCTTTTGTGTCTTGAGCAATAGGCTCTTTTTGTTTAATCTCTAGAGGGCATGTCTCCCCGTGTGGTCATTAGGACTACTAGTGAGGAGAGAATGACCCAAGTGGTAGCGACGAAAACCCACCTCTTCCAAACCACTATAAACAACTGTATCCATGGTGAAAACTATGGATAATGTGTTTTGATTAGTTCATACTGACACTATGTCTCCCCATAAACCCGTTTGATCAAATTTATTTGATTAGTTGTAGGGTGTAACCCCTACCGGCTGGGAGCCTTTTGTATTTACAGAGCTAAAAGTGCTGCATGTATGGACACACGAGCGGATGCCCTTACTAGCACCTTTTTGTTTTAGAAGCCAAAATCCTTCTAGTTGTTGGGGCAGGAGGTCGGACCTCTAGAGCGGCCCACACACATACAGTTCTTAGTAGAGATACAAAGTTCACCACGGGGAGTTTTTGTGGGGACTGATGCTTCGCTGCCCCGAGAAGTGAGTGTTGAGGGTGGAGCTAGTGGGGTCAAGCATCTAAGTATCCGCTCTGAATAGCGTAGCCTCATGTGGGAATCAACAACTATTGTCTTGGCCAGCCATAAGAATTGTGCTTGACTTATTTTAAACAATCAAACATTCAAGATCAAACATCAAAACATTGTGTCTTTTGTGTCTTCAAGTGTATGCAAAACAATTTTACATCAAACAACACACTTTTCTTTTAGTCATTTTTGAGTCTAAACACTTTCAAACATTGAGTCCTCATCAATATTGTGTCCTCTTGTCATGAAAAATAGTCAAACAATCAGATTTGGTCACAACAAGTCACTTCACAGATTAGAAAAATTGTACAAAGTTTTTAGAAATGTGTCTGTGTCTGACAGAACCCCGTCTGTGTCATATAACCGCGTCTGTGAAAGGCAGAAATGTGTTTGTGTTCTCTTAACAAACATTGCACTTACAACAGCTCAGAAATGCGTTTGTGTCTAACAAAACCACATCTGTGTCATTTAAGCATGTCTGTGTCTGATACAATAGCATTTGTGTCCTTTAAGTGCGTCTATGAAATATGCAGGCACGTCTATGTTCAAGATTGAAAACTTTCATAATTCAGCAAACAAGAATAGTCAATTTCAGACTTATTGAGCTTTCTCAATTATCTCTCTGGGTTTTCATCTAGCATTCAACCTATCTTTGGGTCTCACAAAGTCCATCATTTCTTTACACCTTGCATTACATTCACATTTGTCTAAACTTGAGTCAAAACTTCACTTGCTTGTCCTCATCATACTTTGTCAACACACTACATACAACAACATTTTGCTAAGTGGTCCCTCATCAAGGTCTATCACCTTTGGGTCTCATTTGGTCTTACTTAGAGTCAAGGTCAACTTACCTCATCAAGAGAAACTATCATCTCTTTGGAAGCCACACCTACTCTACTACATACATACTTGGTCTTACACTTTGGACATTGCAAGCACACCTCAGATTCATTTACATTCCATCCAACTCTTGGTCTTCCATACTCTTTCCATTTTCATCTAGTCTCACACATCTTGGTCAAGACCTAATTCATGGTTGAAACCCATTCCCAAAAATCTAGGAGAGAAACTAAAGAGGCTCAAGAGTCCACAAACATGAGTTCCTATGAATATGACAATGATATCTTTTTCAATTATGATCATACTACATTACCTTACATGGATTCTTATAGAAACATTCCAAATGTTGAGAACATGGACAACACAAACAACAATGACACGTACAATGACAATATGGACAAATTTTCCATACATTCAGCAGAAGTGGAAGACACCATTATGGATCCCCGTTTCAATCGATTGGTTGAGGAAATAATGAGGAGAGACAGATAATACTTCTTACAAGTGATGGCACAAAGTGGAGCCAAGATCCCTCATGATTTTGACATGTCTCAAATAATAGAAAATCGACCTTTGCAACAACCTCACCTCAACATGGATCAAAGGAGGCCTAATAGTCGAGGCAATAGAGGACCACATCTTGTGCTTGAATCACCATCATCTTTGTTTCAAAAACCTGAGGTCCTACATACACAAGGTCAAGCATGTGATACTCACCTTCGTAGACCATTATGGAGGTCTTATGCAGAAAAATATACTCAATCACATACCAATGCTAAGGATCAACCACCAAAGCAATTGGATATCGAAAGGCATGATAAAAAATTTGGACACAAGGAAACCCCACGTCAAATTTGGGGGCAACACACTAGAACAAACTCATGACATGCCTGTAGAGTATGGTATACATGGACAAAGTAGAAATTCCACTCCTCATCATGACTCTATACCAAATGGTCCATATACGTAGCATCATTATAGACCTCCTCCATATGAACATGTGTATGATCAATACCATCCATATATGCAACATGCTCCTCCTCCACACATTGGTTCAGGCATGGGGTATGGTTCAAGAAGTCGGTCTCCACCCAAGAACAATTTGGAACAGCAAATTAAGGATTTACAAAAGAAAATGGAGGACATAAGTACATTGAAGCCAACTTACACAATGAGAGACATATGTCCCTATCCATTTGACAAAAGCATTCCAATGCCTCTATTTCCTACTCACTTTGTGACGCCTAAGTTTGATAAGTATAGAGGAAAAGGAGATCCTAAGGCACATATAAGATAGTTTTTCACAGCTTGCATTGAGGTAGTAGCAGAAGAGACATATTTGATGAGATTATTCCCACAGAGCTTAGGTGATCAAGCTATGGAATGGTTCTCCCAACTTCCACTTGGTATTAAGTCATGGGGTGACTTAGCAGAGGCATTTATCCAACATTTATCATACAACATAGAGACGGATATATCAGTCACTACCTTGTGCAACACCAAACAAAAGGATGGAGAATCTTTTTCATCATTTTTACAAAGATGGAGGAATCTAGCCAACAGATGCTCTTGTGAAATTCCATAAAAAAAACAAATGGTAGAGATGTTCACCCAGAATGTCAACAAAGACATTGGTTATGACCTAAGAAAAGCTTGTTTGTCCACCTTCAAGGACGTCATTGAAAAAGGCTTAGCAATAGAGAAGTTCCTAATTGAACAAGGAGTCATTAAGATATTTAAGGAAAACAAAGAGGACTTTAAAGGAAAAGATAAGCCAAGATTTTGGAATAAAAACAAGAACACAGTCAATGATGGTGTTGTGGATGCCAATACAATATGACCCAAAATCATTTTTTCTAGATCAAGCTCTACAAACAATCAAGTGAATACTCAAACAACTTCAAAATCACGAAGGAAGTACACCCCATTGGGAGAACCACTTGAGTCTGTTTTCAAAAATCTAGTGGCAAACAAGATAATCACAATTCCAGATTTTCCTCTGTAGCATCGGAATTAGGAATCATCAAAGCAATATATAAAAGGACATATTAATCATTATTAGCTCAATCACAAACACACATTGCAATGATCTAATCCTAAGCACACTCAATAGAGATATGAAAACAAAGCATTCAAAATGAAAGATTATGCAAACCAAATGCAGAATTGAATGCTCCTTCCATGCGGCTCCATTGTTCTTCTTTCCTCTTCAATGGATTTGTGGATCTCACCTACAAGTGCACATACAATTGAAAGCAAGATTGATGAAAAGCTCAAGAGTACTAGAAGCGTAAGTTCGATAGTTTGATTAAGGATTCGGATTAAGGGATTGATTGAAGAAAATCATCCAATTTATAGACAAATTGGAGAGATGAACAAATTAGCATGATAGTGATTCGAATGGAAATTCAAATCAAGAATAGCAAAATTATGACATGTTTATGACAAATTGCTATGCAAGGATTTATGACAAGATTTATGACAATTTATGACAAATTGCTATGCAAAGATTTATGACAAGAATTTGAAATAGAAATAGACATTTAGGAATTTAGGAGAAATTAGAAAATTAGGAATAATGATGACTTGGAAATTAGAAAATAGGTAAATTAATTAATAATTTCTCATTCATTAATTAATTCACAAAAGAGGAATAATTAGCCAATTAAATGAACATTTAATTGCAATGAGAAGACTTAGGATAAATAAATAATTTATTAATCCTAGAGAGAGAAATGACAAATTAGGTTAAATGATTAAATCATGAAACCCTAAAGAGATGGATTAGCAATGCAAAGATGACAATTAGGTCTTGACAAAGGATAGTTGATATCAATTCGATCATGATTTTGAATTGATAAATGACCAGTGTTGATAAATGATTTGATTAAGATTGATTGACAAAAACCAATGACAAATTGACCAAATTGACATGATTGAAAAGGACAAGGATCGATGATGAATCGATCGCAATATGACAAGATTGACAAGGACAAAGATCGACCAAAATCATGATTGAAGATTGTTGTCGACAAGACCAAATTCAAAGGCGAGATGATAGAAGAATGACTCGATGCTTGCAAATGATAAAAACCAAGTGCGTGACATAGGAGAAATGTTAATGCGACGCAAAAACCTAAAATGAGGCAATGCGCAAATGTTAAAGTATGACCTCCGCAAGCGTTGACCATTTTTAGGTGTCTACATTTTGCCCCTCTTTGAGACAATGCGATTTTAAGCGTTGTTTCAAAGAATGATAATGAATATGCCCCAGACAATGACAATGACATATGCATGCCCCCTTGAGGAATTGGCCAGGAACATGCAGAAAAGAGGCCAATTGATCGATAAAAATGATAGGATCGAACGGACTGACAATCGGAGATCGGATGCAAGAAGGACAAGCAATTGAAAGGGCACAAGGCCGTGACCAACATAAGATGGAGAGGACACACATCCATCTATGCACTGACAAAGATCTATAAATGGGACCAAGAGAGTGAAAATTGTTCATTTGCACTAACCCAAGAAGAGGGTTTGTTGCTCTAGAAAAGGACACTTGCAGAGAGATGGTGAACATTCAAATGGTAGATCACCTCAGAGAACATGTATGCATGTACAAATGATCGAACGATGTGGGAGCAGCGATATGTATCTCAAAAACCCATGTTTTCAATTTCATGAATTTGACTTGCTTGCGGGACATTGCGGGGCCCACAGAGGATGCAGAAACTGACTTCTGCGCTTGTGTAGGGTCTTCTGTGCTTGTGTCATGTCTTCTGCGCTTGTGTGAGGTCTTCTGCGCTTGTGTAAGGGTACACAAGCGCAAGAGTAAAGACACAAGCGCAAGAGTTCAGACACAAGCGCAAGAGTCAAGACACAAGCGCAATTGTGCATGTAAGACTCAATTTTGGTCCAAAACAACACGCAAATGATCCGAAAAGGGGGGATAAGGGTAGGATAGGTCAGATTAGATGAAAAACACTCTGAGGTGGACATGAAAATGAGGAAATGCAACCCGTAGGAGCAAACCCTAAAACTGACAAAATGTGCCCCAATTGTGATGCAAAGTCGACAGTATCCGTTGATCACGCGAGAGAACCGACCTGACTGCTTCATGTTACGACATAGACTCAGAAGCACGGACAGAGATACATTAGCAGGACTTGAGACATGGTAGGGATGAGGATGATAGAGGGAGAACCCAGTGACAGAGGCACGTGCTCCTTATGACAGACAGTGGACATTATGTAGCTTGACATTTTGTAGTTAGCCTGCGGGCCATACTTAGGACAGACAGTCCAATTTTGTACTCTGATATTATGTGGATATATGATATGATATGCATTGATATGATGGGATGCAATGTGTGATGACTGATGTTATTTTCCATGTATGGATGACTTATGCACTGTTTATGAACATGTATGGATATATTTTTATGTGTTTTTGATGCATTGATAATATGACATGGATAAAATGCTTGATATGATGCTTGATGTAATGCAAATGTACTAACCAAATGGATGCAGGATGCAGCATATGTGTTTGGATATTGGAGCACTAGACCGAACCGACTATCCGGACTGACGGAAGAAATGTTAGTAAGAAGAAATGAGACAGGGGAGAGTTAGAGACGAAGAAAAACTTGCTTTCAGTAATGCACTTTGTAGGTGAGAACCTTTATTTTTATGTAGCAAAATGGATGCGTAGCGTCATGGCATGGAAGGCCAAAGCTGAAATGCAACCCTTTTTGCGAAAGACAGACACATCACAGACAAACGACAATCACAATCAAAAAAGAAAAAGACCATGAGCCATCCCGGTCACTCTAAATCACTCAGTGACATCATCGAGCAACATAGGAACATGACCGAAGCCAAAGATAAATCAATAAAAAGATAAGATGCACAAATTCCAACAAATCAAACAAACATCTTGATCTTCATTGTCAAAAGTTGAAAATGCTGATAGGACGATCATGTTGTCTGGTTTCAGGACATGCGGTACCCCGTCTAAGACAGGACACAGTCTGGTTTCGAGTATACCACACCCTGTATAAGACTCATGATAGTGTGCCAAGGACGAACGATGTTGAGGTTGATTGATTTGACAATTCTGATCAGTTTGAATGTCTGGTTTGAGTAAAAAGTTCATCTGTTTAAGCGTGATTTCATTAAAGCACAGTGTGTGATTACGTGTCGTTGGATGTATGCTCAGTGATTTGTCTTATGCACAAAAGGGGATATGTATTGACAAAATGCTTGTGTTTTTGGATTTTAATGTTTTGAAATGTTTTTGTGTTCATTTTTTCAAGACATTATATGACTTTTTAGGGATTTTTTTTTTTAATTTTTAGATATTTTTTCAGGACATTATTCGATTTTTTTTGAATATTTTTTTCAGGACATTATTCGATTTTTTTGAAGATTTTTTCAGGACATTTTAAATTTTTATGATCTTTTTTCAGGACATTTTAAATTTTTATGATCTTTTTTCAGGACATTTTTCAATTTTTTTATGAAATTTTTTCAGGACATTTTTCAATTTTTTTATGAAATTTTTTCAGGACATTTTAAATTTTTTTATGAAATTTTTTCAGGACATTTTAAATTTTTTTTGTTTTTAGTTTTTAATGACTTTGCCCCCAGTGTCTAGCAAGGCAAGGAATATGACAGGTGAATAAATAGGCTTGCTGAAATGATGGTGGATAGAGGGAAGACAAATGCCTTTTATTGTGGAGACAATACGGATGCAATTTCCAAGGGCTATGGCGTGATGGGACAAGAGACTGGATATGACAATGTAGAGCAGGAACATGGCATGAGGGACATGTCAAGAGGTGTTTGAAACCATGTTTAAATTTTGCGTCCTTATGTCAGATCAAGATCAAGGAATGAAAAAGAGTGTATGGATAGTGATAAGATATGGATAGGATAAGCAAGACCAAGAATGGATAAGGGACATGGACTGAAGGTCGGGATAGGATACGGGATAGTGGCAGAGAGTTGCAATAAGACAGGGAATATGGATGAAAGGTTGTAATAAGCAAATGGATAAATGACCAAAAGCTATGATAGACTGAAAGCTGCAAACAAGATGCATGATGCTCATGACAATCCTCAGCCTTGTCAAGATCAAAGGTGGAAAGAGGAAATGGGTATGAGGGATGATAGGATATGAAGAGTAATAGGACATGAAGGAGTATGACATGGTATGATAGGATAACGAAGGGCAATAGGATATGATAGGAGGAAAACTTGCCCCCAAGTGTGTTGTGCAAGAAGTTCATAGATTACGCATGATGCCTATTTGCCAGGTTTTCATCACGGTACTTGCCCAAGGCGCCTGTTTGCCAGGTTTTCACTAGTGGACGAATTATTTTTCTTTACTTTTTTTCTTTTTCTTTTTCTTTTTTTCTTTTTTTTTCACTTTTTTTTTTTTTGTATTTTTGACTTTTTCAATAGAAGATGGACACATGATAGGGGATGGAAGAAGGACTCAAGCATCTTTTTTTTTTGTTTTTTTTTTTGGATAGTAGCCTTGAAATAAATGGACCATGACCTTTAAAAGTATGCTCAAAGACGTTGGTAGGATAAGGACATGGAAAATGACATGAAACTAAGGCAAGGATTTATGCAAAGGATTGGATCAAAGGGATCGAAGGATGAAACATATGCATTGGATAATGGATAGGGTATTGGAAGAATTGTGCTTCAGTGGATGGAAATGTTGGCAAGATAGACATTGGCACACACCTTGAGGGGTGATGGACTGATGGAGGAAAGACGTATTTTGGATATTGAGATTTGGATGGAGGAATAGCTTGGGATTTTGGGACATAAGGGCCCAAAATGGATAAAGAAGGTGATGGAGGAATAGACTTGGAATGTTTGGATGGAGGAATAGCAATTTTGGATGCCAATTTTGATGTTTCTTTAGGCTTTTGTGCTTCAAGGAGCTGCTTAGGGATCCACATGGTTTTTGATTTTTCATGCTTTTGTGGTTCCTTGGAGTGCATTGCTTGCACAAGGGATTTAGGAACCCATATATATTTTGACTTTGCTTTATTTTGTTCAATGGGCCTTTGTGGCCTTTTGGATATTTCTTTTTCTTTATAGATCATATTTTTCTTTGTTTTGACATGTTGATTATATTGGACATGTTGATCCTTGAATACATGTGGATTGCTAGACTTATGACTTTTATACTTGGCATCCAAATTTCTTGGAGGGGGAAAGGAATGCATGGATGGATATGAATGAAATGGATTTCTTTTGTATGGATGGAATTTACTCAAGGATGTGTGCCTTTGCTGATGTTGCATAGGAGATGGAGGGATATAGGGACCTAGAATGGATGGAAGGGATGATGGGGAAGGTGGACATTTGGATTTTGACTTTGAAGGGATACCAACGCCTTGAGTGTGAGCTCTGTAGCCATGACCATTAGTATATTCTTTGATATGAAGGGGTTCTTGCTCATGGAGGTCTACTCCTTTTCCTTTATGAATATCTTGACTTGTAGGAGACTCTTTTCTTTGGGACGAAGACGCGAGTCCATTATGAAGTGGATATGATATGAGAGAAATAATGAGATCTTGAAGTGGATCGGATTGCACCAAAGTGGAAGAACCCATTATGCATGTCGAGGGTTCATGAACATCTTGCACTGACACGTTAGAATCATGAGGGGGATCAGGATCATGAGGGGGACTAGGATTGTGTAGTGGACATGGTTCAATGATAGGCTCTTCAAGAGATGGAATGGGAGAAATAATGGGATCATCAAAAGGAATGCGATCTTGGAGTGTATGTGGAGCATTAAGACAAGGAGATGGAGGAACAAAAAGATCTTGTGGAGGATCTGAAGGAATAATTTGATCTTGACAAGGAGGAAGATCATTGGAATCCTCTTTAAAGGGGCTTTGCTCTGGACTTTCAATGGGATCATCGGAAAGGATGGAAGATATATCTGGAATGTCAATGGGATCTAAAAAGACATTTTGTTCATGAAATGGAAGGGGATCATTTGGGATTGGATGAACTAGAATATCTTGATCTTGCTCAGGGAATGGAGTGTCAATGGGACTTTGGATAGGATGGACAAGAATAGGGGAATCATTGTGAGTGTCTGGGGAAATGGGATCCTGGTCAACAATTGGATGGGATGATAAGGTTTCAGGATCTTGATCTTGATCTGTTTCAACACGCGTTTCTCCATGCTCTAAATTATCCTCTTGACATGGGGTTGGACTTTGGATATGCATGGAGGATTCTGACAAGGAATCAATGTTTTGGCATGAAGGAAATACACTTTGAACAATTGTGATGGATTTTGGCAAGGAATCAATGCTTGAACATGAGGAAGAGGGACTTCGAATGGGGTCCTCTAAAACAGGTAATGGCAGTAAAGTGCATGGTGGCATTGGGTCTTGTATTTCTGAAACATGACAAGGATGTGCATCATGAATTGGATTATTGATTATGGATAGCTCTTGGATAATTTCATCCTTGGGTGTATTGTTTGATGAGGACAATATAGATGGTTCTTGTGAAACTTCTAAAGGTGTAGGGATAGATGCCACTGGAGAGTCAACTTGCTTGTGAGGGGATGAGGCATTGCTAGACATAAGTGTATTATCTTGATCTTCCTCAAAGAACTCACTTGGTAGTTTCCTTAAGAGCATTGCAATAAAGCCACCTTTCTTTTTAGGTTTTGACATGATTGGATCTGGAATTTGAACTTGTTTTTGGTTTGATGTCATGTTTTGATATTGAACTAGATGTTGATCATTTTGGTTTGACATGTTCAAAATTTGGCTTGGTGTGTGTTGCAACCTTTGTTTTTGAATGTTTGGTTGTAGTTGTTGACATTGATATGTTGATTGAACTTGTTGATATTCCACCATTGGTTGAATTAGTTGTTGACATTGTATAGTTGGTTGGACATATTGTTGAAATTGGACCATTGGTTGAATTGGTTGTATATGTTGAACAATTGGTTGAACCATTGGATGTATTGGTTGTATATGTTGGACCGTTGGTTGTGTCTTTTGGAAATGTTGGACCATGGGTTGTGTCATTGGTTGTGATGGTTGAAAATGTGATTGATAGTAAACACCTTCTTGTTCTGGTTGTGGAGGCACATAATGTTGAAATTGATGTTGTCTCTTTTCTTGAAATTGTTTCATCATCTCTATTTGGGAGAGGAGAGCTGGTATGTCTGATCGTTCAAGAAGAGATCTTACATCAATTGGCTCAATCTTTGGATTTTGACTTGGAAATTTTCGAAGCATTTTGGACATTTGTGATCTAATTTTCTGAATGTTTTTCACTCTTTGTTCCAAAATCTCATTTTCTTGAGCTAGTCTCTCCTCTAGTTTTTGTATTTCAAGACTTGTTTCATCATAAAGAGTTTGATCGATATTGCCTTGTTGTTGGATTGGATAGAATTGTGATTGCATTGTCGGTTGATATGTCAAACTTTGTTGCATCATTGGTGCTTGGCACCTTGTTTCAATAGACATGTCACTATGCAAATGCAATATTTTTGGAATTTTTCAAGGGCAATATATGATATGCAACTAAATGCAAACTAGATAGATGAGCATGCAATCTATGTTTTTGGTTATTTTTGAAGATTTTGACAAACTTATGAATGCAAATCTAAAAGAGACCCTTAGGAAATTGAAATGATGTCTAGACCTCAAAGGACAAAAGGACCAAGTGACAAAAGGACAAAATGACAAAGTCTCCCCTATATGCTTGGATACTAAGCTAGGTTTGACCAAATGATATTGATGACAAAAGGATAAAAGATTTAATAAGGTCTAGACTTCCTAACAATGACTTAGGGTTGCATCAAAGATTTGGATTACCCAAGTATGACAAAACCTAGTTTTGACACTATATGCTAAGGGACAATTAATATGCAAGTGACCTTAATATGATATGATAATGACCTAAGCTTAATAAAGAAACCTAGGGTATGCAAATATGAATGTATGACAATAGTATGACTTTGATGCAAGAGGACATATGCAAATGGATGACTCTTATTGATAGGAGTATGACTTAGGTGAAATCTAACCTTAGTAATGACAAATGACTTTGCAAAATGCAACCTAGGATGAACCTAAATGTAAGTGACATGCATGTTAAGAAAAGATTTTGAACAATGTTTGACAACCATGTTTGAAAGGTGTTTTGAAGCTTGTTGAACGTTTGTTGGATGAATGTCTCTTATGTTTAACCTTGTTTTGAATCAATTTGTTTTGCTTTTTGAAATGGGATGCAATTCAACTTTTGACAATCAAAGAATACAAGATATTGCAACTTAGACTCAAGACACTCATGCTCATTTCCACATTTCTTATGGTAGGCAAAGACATTAGGTACTTGAGAGGACGTATGTGAGGGCGAAAACCTCTCTGAGGCACCCGAAGATGGAAGGCTCGACATTCTCCCAGCATCTTATGAAGAAAAATCATCTATGTTGGTAGAGGAAACCATCAAAACAAACATTAGCACAGAAGAAGTTCCACATAACCTATTCCTGGCTCAATCTCTAACAAAGACAAAAAGATCAAAGTTCATAAGTTTCTTCACAGATCGACAAATCAATTTTTCATGGTCATACACTGATATGCCTGGATTGGATCCGGATTTGGTAATGCATCATTTGATAGTTAAACCAGGGGCAAAACCAGTGAAACAAAAATTAAGAAAGATGCATCCACAAGTGGCATTATTATTCAAGGCAGAGCTTGAGAAATTATTGGATGTCGGGTTCATACGCCCAATTGATTATCCTGAATGAATCTCCAACTTAGTGCCTGTCAGTAAACTAGATCATAGCATCCGAATATGTACAGATTTTAGAGACATCAACAAAGCTTGTCCTAAGGATGATTTCCCATTACCAAATATTGACTTAATCGTTGATCTCACAGCAGGTCATGCGATGTTATCTCTGATGGATGGATTCTCGGGTTATAATCAAATAAAAATCACATCTAAGGATCAGCACAAAATGGCATTTACTTGTCCTTGGGGAAATTTCTGCTGGAATGTTATGCCCTTTGGGCTAAAAAATGTAGGCGCTACATATCAAAGAGCCATGACTACTATCTTTCATGATCTCATGCATGTTACTGTGGAAGATTATGTTGACAACCTCTTGGGAAAATCAATAGACAGAGATACACATTTGGACATACTTTCAATCATTTTTGATCGGTTGGAAAAATACAAAGTAAGATTAAACCCCAAGAAATGTTTCTTTGGAGTAACCTCTGGGAAGCTCCTGGGATTCATTGTCTCAAAAAGAGGAATCGAAGCCGATCCAGCAAAATTCAAGGCCATCCTAGAGATGCAACTGCCAAGAAATATCAGTCAACTTTGATCTTTGCAAGGGAGACTCCAGTCCATAAGAAGATTCATAGCGCAACTTGCAGATAAATGTAATCCTTTTCAGCATTTGCTACATAAAAACATCAAATTCAAAAGGGATGATAATTGTCAACAAGCTATCCAGGCACTCAAAGATTATCTTCTGAATCTACCAATTTTGATGTCACCAGTTCCAGATCAACCTCTATTACTATACATATTAGCTACTTCAACAACATTGGGGGCACTCTTAGCACAACAGGTTGCTGAGGGCAAAGAAAAGGAAATATACTATATCAGTCGCACATTGGTGGGATATGAGCTAAATTACACACCAATTGAGAGTGCATGTCTCATTGTAATCTTTGCTTCACAAAAATTATGACATTACATGATAACTCATAAAACTAAGTTGGTTGCAAGGATCGATCCATTGAAATACCTTCTCAATATAGCAACGCTTACTGGGCGACTAGCCAAATGGGTGATGCTCCTCGGTGAATTCGACATTGAGTATGTGGATAGAAAAGAAATAAAAGGAAAAGCTATCACATATCAGTTAGTAGATGCTCCCATGATAGATGATGTTCCCCTAACTTCAGAATTTCCAAATGAATCCATCTTAATAGTGTCACATGTAAAGCCTTGGTAGCTATACTTTGACGGCTCATACACACAGCATGGGGTAGGAGCTGGTATCCACTTCATAACTCCTCAAGGGGATTCCATACCAAAATCATATCGATTATCATTTCCCTGCACCAATAACATAACGAAATATGAGGCATTAACAACTGAATTACGGATTGCAGTTCAGTGGAAGATCCAGGAACTTCAGGTTTTTGGGGACTCTCAACTTGTAATTCGTCAAGCAACTGATGAATACCACACAAAGGATGAGAAATTAATGCCTTATAAAATAATGGTGGATGACCTGAAATAACATTTCACAAAGTTAGACTTTGAGCAGATACCAAGAGAGCAGAATCGAGCTGCGGATGCCATGGCTACAATTGCTTCACTAATCGATCTACCACAAAATGAAACCTGCTATGAGTTCTTGGTAGATAATCTTTTGGTTCCCTCATATGAGATCACTCCTACTGAGATGATATGTGTCATTAGTCCTGAGTCCCAGCTATATGGTCCCATTTTCACATACCTTCATGACAATACTCTTCCTCTAGACCTATCCAATAACTAATGTCGCACTTTCATTCACCAATCTTCTCGATACATCAATTTAGCCGATATCCTATACCGTCGAGGTCTAGATGGAACTCTTCTCAGATGTTTAGAAGGGGATGAAGCTCAGATTGCATTACGTGAAGTTCATGAAGGGATATGTGGTCCACACTCTAGTGGTCCTACCTTAGCCAAGAAACTCATCAGGACTGGTACTGGCCTAATAGAGAAAAAGACTCATATCAATTTCTCAAGAAATGTAAGTAGTGTCAACTTCATGGAGACCTCATCCATGTGCTAGCACAAGAACTTCAACCAATTGTGACTCCTTGGCCCTTTTGTCAGTGGGGACTCGATCTCATAGGCAAGATTCACCCTCCTTCCTCCAATGGTCATAAATTTATCATCACTACCACAGAGTATTTCACAAAATGGATCGAAGTGGTGCCTCTTACACAAGTCACTGGAAAACAAATTGCTACATTCATTCTCAACTATATCATTTTTCGATACGGTATTCCTATTTCCATCATCACCGATAACGAGCGTCCCTTCAAAAATTAGGATGCTCATGAACTTTGTGACCTCTTCCATATTACACATCATTTTTCCACACCTTATTACCCCCAAGGTAATGATCAAGCTAAGGCGTCTAATAAAACAATCCTTAAAATCTTGAAAAAGACAGTGGATGATGCTGGCCACAATTAGCATATCCAACTTAATCCCTCACTTTGGGATTACTGCACAAGCATCCCCACACCTATAGGAGCTACACCCTATTCACTTGTTTACGACACTGAAGCTATCTTTCCTATTGAGGTTGAGTTACCCTCTTTATGAGTCTCTTTGCAAAACATTATCAGTGATGAAAACTACAGGGTCTCTCACTTACAAGAACTTGAGCTATTGGATGAACGAAGACAAACCGCTTTTAATCACCTCAAGGCTTATCAACAATGAATGAGTCATAGCTACAATCATAAATTCAAGCCTTGCACATTTGAGGTAGGTGACTTGGTTCTCAGAGAAAATCCTAAAAATCAGCAAGACAGAGAGAAGAAGGGCAAATTTGAACCAAATTGGCTTGGTCCTTACATCATCACAGTAGCATATGGATCTAGTGCATATCAGCTCTCAACCACAGAAGGTGAATCTCTGGAGGATCCTATAAATAGCATGCACCTTCACAAGTTTCACACATATCTCTTCAGAGTATCCTAATTTAAAAATACAAAAAAAATCAAAAAATTTCAAAAAGACAAAAAAATCATAAAAATAAAAAATCGTTACTTGGTGAAAACCTAGCAAACAGGCGCCTTGTGACACAAAAAAATTGAAAAACAAAAAAATATTTTGTCCAATGGTGAAAACCACTTTGGTGGCACCCTGGGCAAGTACCATGGTGAAAACCGAGTCACCGGCGCCATGTGTAGAGAAATTGCTCTTCCCTCCTTCAGGATTCCATTTCATCATTTCACTTTGCACACACTCATGGCCCATTCATCCATAATAAACTTACCCATTCCCATCATGGCTTGTTATTGATCTACTCAAGATTGGTTAGCCATTCATAATAAACCTTCCTTTTTCACCCCTTTCCATTCATAATAAATCAGCTCCTATCTGTGGCTAAGGCAAATCCTACGTCTAGTAATGGGTGTGGAACTGAGAGCATCACCTGTTCTGAGGAGTACAGTTTCTTCCAGTTTTCTTCAATCTATCCATGCACAATCCACAATAAAGCAACATTTGCATTGCCAATCTGCAATAAACTTTCATCTTCTCCGCAATAAAGTATCAGTTTCATGGATTCAGTTAGTTTCAGATAAGACACAACAGCAACAATGGACTTCAACAAATCAAATCTTTCAATAGACTTAGACAACATTATGGTTTAGTCCTATCTATCCTTTTTTTGTGAAAGTAAACATTGTGACCACAATCAAATAAGACTTATATAAGTGACAAGAGACACTAAAACTTGAGGACTACAGTAGATGTTGGTGTTGAGTCTTGGTTTTCTTTTGATTTTATCTTTTGGTGACATGTCTTTTAGCTTTTCCAGGATGTCTTTGACTAGAGATTCTATCTCTAGGATGTCTTTGACTAGAGAGGTGAGGATGGGGTATCATCACCTATTTTTATTTGTTGTCTGTGGATTGTCTCTTAGTAATGCTTTGACTTGTCCAAGGATATGAGGACACTGTGAGTCTAGTGTGAACTGGGGCATTCGTTGTTTGTGACTGTCTTATCTCCATGCAAATAGGTACAATGACTTTTTGGGTCGAACATATGCCTCGATTTTCATAACCTACTTGCCATAATAAAGCTCAATGATTATAACGCACAAGAAGCTCTTTTCACTTTCATATCTTCTATCTTCCATCCCCCTTTCTTGATTGACCTCCATCATCCTTCTTGAGTCTGTGTAGCCTACTATCACATGACTGAGTATAATGACATGCCAAAAACATTTGCATTTCATGTAGTTGCACCTGCATTACCACATATTAAGCATTTCATACATACATATAGATATCACAATTGCATCACATCCTGCATGCAACACATGTTAGCAATCTTACATTTTTATCATGTAAATAGTTCTTTGCATTATCATATTCATTTGCATTTCATACATTCACATTTGCATTTGCATAACATAAAAAACATAAAAGATCAAAAATATTGCATTTCATTATGTACATATTTGCATCCATATCATAAGAATCACATAGAAACATACATCATGAAACATCTCATCACATAGGTACACATGCATATAGCTGCCACAAAGATGAATCACCTCATATATATATCAAAAATCATGTGTCATAATACAATGATGTCAAAATCATATGGCTACAATCACCCGAAGGTGTCATCATACAAAATAGTACAAGACTGATACACAGGAACCCACTGATCACTCATGCCAGTATTGCTAGTAGCGCCAATATGGTCTGTGTCATGATGTCCCATGCCACATGTCCAGCCCTCATCTCTATTCCTGGATCTTGGAACACTCATCTCAGAGCATCCCTGTCTCCATCTCGATCATAGGGTATCAACTCCCCATCGATCGGTATTCTCAAAATCTTGTACACATCCTCCAAGGTGACTATCATCTCACCCATTGGCAAATGGAGAGTACAAGTCTCTAAGTGCCATCTCTTAGCTAAAGCAGTCAGCAAACCCCATGTTCACCCAAAACTCAGGCACATACAAAATATGTCACAGGCCCATAGCCTGAAACGCTACTCTCTCGTCAACTATCAGCTCTGCTCGCAGACTCTGAGTCGATGGGAATCTCTCCCATGACTCCAGCATAGGTAGATACTCTTGTAGTCAAGAAAATCAATCATGTCAGTCATAGTGGCATTCCCTATTCATCACAAAATGTTTCTCTTTATCCTAGTGCTTATATTTATCATATGGCGCTCTATCCTAGTGACACTCACTGTTCATCACAAAGTGTTGTTGTTTATCCTAGTGGTACTCCCTGTTCATCATAAAGTACTACGTGTTTTGCACTCCCTATTCATCACAAAGTGCTACTCTTTTTAGTACTCTTTTTTCATCACAAAGTACTCTATCTTGGTACTCCCTGTTCATAACAAAGTGCCTCGATATATCATATCCTAGGGCCTCTGCTTGAGTGTATCCTCTTGAGTAGTTTCCTAATTGGCAACGTATGTTCTATCACATAATATCAATCCTAGCCCTATCTACTATTCTAGTCTTCCCTAGAGGACCTGCTTGAGTGTATCATCTCAACAACTTATCCAATCGACAGCGTATGTTCATCACAGAACTGCTGATTTGCCCTAGAAGACATAAATGCATATTTTGACACAAATGTGCCTAGCCTACATAGACATGCTTGGCACCAACACAGATGTGCCTTAATGTTTTTCCTCCTGCTTGACATTTTTATAGACATACCTAAACACACATTTATTTCTCTACTTGGCATGCAATTATGGCAATAATTAATGTGGCAAAGTACAAGGAGGTTTTGCGGTACTTATCGGCTCCCCTGCATCTGTTGGCCTCTGAAATCGACGAACATGATCAAATATGTGAACCAATGCCATCGCTATTGACTGATGTTGCTCTATTCTCTCTCTGCACTCTAATCTCTTGGATGTGTGGATGACAATGAGGATGTGTTCCCCTCATGGTCTATTTTATAGACTGCCCTAGCCCTAGCCCTGGCCCTCGTTTCCCGAGTCAGTCTTCTTTATCCCGTGACTCTGTCACTCTATCAAGTCAGTCCTTTCTAGCCTTTCTTTCTTATCGAGAGATTGTCTGTGATCTTTTCAGACATTTTCATCCAATCTCTCGAGGGGACATACCATTCCAATCTTGGGGCAACTTTGTATCAGTTCATATTATCTTCTTTGAAACAACGCGACAAGTTGCATTGTCTAAAAGAGGGGCAAAATGTAGACACCTAAAATTATCCTATCTAATTAAATAAATATCTTTATTTATTTAATTACTTTATCCTAACTCTTCTATTAATTGAATAAATCTTTATTTATTTAATTAATTCATTTACCCTCTTCTAGCCTTATTTCTCATTTAAATAAATACATTTTTTTATTTAAATTATCTTTTTCCTAAATTAAATAAATACTTTTATTTATTTAATTGATCCCACTTCCTCTATTAATTAAATAAATCTTTATTTATTTAATTAATTCATTAACCTTTTCTACCCATGACACATGTCATCCATCTCTTAATTCCTACATACCTACCCTTTCATTATTTTTATATTTTCTCTACCTACCCTCTAATCATAGCTGACCATTTATCTTTTACACCTCTTAATCTTATCCCTCCATTTCTTATAGTGTCTTCTATATAAGGAGATGCTTCCTTCATTATCAGCCCCCGATGATTATTCCACTACACTACGCCTTTGAACTTTCATATGCGATCCTACTTGCAACCACATTTCCATTCTTTGTTGAGCTCTTGTGCATATAAAATCTGAGAGCAAATATATCAAGCAAGATCAATGGAGATAGGAAGAATGGAGATCAAAACCCTATTGGACATGTGATGGTATAATCTTTGTGATTTCATTTGATTTGCATTGTCTTAGGTAATCTTCATATGTTATGGTGGATCTTTGTTGTTGTTAGGCTAGGGTTTTGTGGTTGAATCTATTTAGTCTTTCAACATTGTTGTTATCCATTTTCACCGTATACAAGTATAATTTGTCTAAGTTTTTGGGGAAACTGATTCATCCCCCCACTCTCAGTTTTCTACCTAGAATCAGTCCTATTTTATCATGGAGGGTTTTTTTTTTTATCAAGTGCCTTCCTATTCCAGTTTCCCATGGTTTATGCTTTCTTCTTCAGGGTGTTTTATCATATGAAACCAACTCCAAAGTGCTAGTTTTTCTTTTCAACTAGTAACCTCAAAATTTGATTCACCTTAAATATTTGGCCCTATCTTTTTGACACTAAAGGGACATGAGTTATGTGTTCCATGCATTCAAAATTTTCTTGATGTATATTAAAGTGATTTGAGTATTTTGTAGAGATTTCAAGTCTTTTCTGATGTGGCATATAAAGAAACTCAAGACTCAGTGAGTGAAGGAAAAGTATCTAGTCAAGCCCCGAGTAATGTTCATTTGAATACTCGATAGACTGTTCTGAAGGTTTGGTTGAGTGACAAGTTAATGTTAGGAATGTGGGGATTAACACTCAGGAGCTCGATGAAATCATTTTTACATCTGAGCGAGTCTTAATTTATTCTTGGTATGGTGCATACATGATGGTCAAAGTAGTAACTCGGTACTCGGTGAGAAGTTCTTGGGCACCTTGCCAAGGTCTCAAGTTTTATTATGCCCTAATAATGTGTCCAAAAACTATGGTTGAGTGATGATGGGTCACGTATCTTGGAACTCATTGAGAAAGTTTCCTTCTCTTGGGAAAGTTCCCGAGTAAGTAATGAATGAGAAGGCGTTCCTGTAGATGAATAGAAAATAACACACCATCTTGGAGCTTATTGATAGTATTAATTCTGTGGGAAGTGAATAGGACAATATAGTTGTCTAATTTAAATGTAGAATTATCATTCTATGGAAGATCCTAGCAATGTATGCAAACTGGAATCATTAGCCATGCCATAAAATTTGCAAATATGTCCTAGTGAATTTCTAAAAGTTCAAAAATGTTGGTGTGAGGAATGTTGTAGCGATTGAGTCTTGTACAAATGTCAGAAAATCAAGGTCATCATAAGTCTCTCACACAACTTCCTAATGTAGAAACAACTGAAAATAGCGACTTGCACATGTCAATGCAGTGTGCAGATAAGATCAAATGTGTATGCTTGACAACTAGCTATCACCAATTTAAGTTTCAAAGAGTATGATCGATCAAAACAAAGGGGTATTATAAATGAGCTACATCATAGAGCTATGAGAGATAGATATGTTCATGGCAATCAATAGTTTCTTTTCTTGCAATGGTTGCAAAATGAAAAGGATAGAAAGTACAACAAAGTTTTGGCATTTGGAAGGATGGATGAAAAGGATTATATTGCAAAATAGTTGCAAAAGTCTTGAAGAAAAGAAGATTGATGTCCTACCTTGTAGCCAAAGGGGTATTTAAAATGCTAGCGGTTGTTAGAGGGATGTTAAAAATACTAAGTGTAACTAGAGGCTTTTCTTGTGGTTTGAAAATAATTCCAATTTCTATACCAACCACCTTTGTTAGACAGTTCAAATAACCAGAAGACAACTGAAAGGGGGGGGTGAATCAGTTGTCACAGATTACCGGAACCTTAAGAAATTAAAAATTTAATACCAAAACCCAAAACATTAATACCAAAATGCTTAAATCAAATACCAGAATAGCAGTTAAACCAATTAAGCATAAAAAGTAATCACAGAATAAATACCATCCACATGACACCAAGATTTATACGTGGAAAACCCGGTAAAGGGAAAAACAACGGTGGGAAACCTACCTACAGTCAAATAATACTTGTGCAATAAGTATGTGAATTACAATTGAGGGGCCTGCACTTGCAAGAAGGCCAACAACCTAGAGCGCACTGCTCATCACAAAAGGAGTCTCACTGACTACATAAAAGTCCAAACTGCAATCCGGAGAAGTGTTGAACTTCAAAAGATAGCATCTCTTATTCCTGAGTACAATTCTGGTTAAGCTCAATACCGGAGAACTAAATCTTCTTACATAAACCCAATTCAATCTCCAATGATTGACCAAATCCTCTTCCTGAATGATATTACATTACTCGCACATTACATCCCTTGACCATGACAATGATGATCTACAATGAGATTATATATAATAACCCTCGGCCATAAACAATCAGGTCGGCCACCAGACAATAAACCAATTACATAATTAGAGAACATGTCGGCCTTAGACCAAAAAAAAATATTCAACACATAAGACATCCTGAAAACATATCGAGAAGTCCAATCCACATGCTTCATCAATCCGGTCCATAACCTAGACCAACCAAGACCCAATATAGGTCCATACGCTAAAGCAATGATCTCCATCTACCAATTCTTGAACATGATCACCATCAGCATCCTCGAAATCCACCAGAAGCTACACCAACACCACTTATGCATATCATCAAAGATCTTCATTAAAAGCTCTGTCGATGAAACCCTCGTCAGAACTTGAAGCCAAGCTTCCAAGCAAACAGGATAGCATCTGATCATCAAACCAAAACCAACTGACTCAATATGAACATGAGTATCATGAATAAGCCAATTCCATAACCAAACCATACCGGAGCTTACTGGATCATGTTGGATCCAAACCAACCAGAAACTACTCAACCTACTGGGACTAGAAGGGTGTTGGTAAAGAATCCAAATAGCTAGTGTTGGCATCAATGACAAAACATCAAAGCAACACATAATCAATTCCACCAAATGTTCAACAATCTCCCCCTTTGGCATTGATGGCAACACTAGATGTGAAAAACATCTAAGTACCAAGAAATGCCAAACAAGTCTCCCCCAATGGAAGACAACCAACAATCTCCCATTCAAAGATATAGAAATCAAGTTTTGAAACAAAGACCAAACTCCCCCTATGATTAATATCTTTGTAAATCTCTTGATTATACATATATCTCTCCCTTTGATGTATACAACTCCTTAAGTTTTCTTTTTCACATCAATATCTCTCCCCCTTTGACATCAATGTTAGAAATCTGACATAAATATCAAAGCAAAAAAATAAACCACTAAATCACAAAGCTGACTACTCCCCCTGAGCAGAAGCATCCCCACATCAGTGCAGAAATGAAAAGTATATCTGATAATGCATATCAGACTGATGCCAAGCCGCATCAATCAAGTCTCTATCGGAGGGGCATAAACTCCCAATCTGTCTCTTAGGTACTCAAATGATTCTTTAGGAAAAGGTTTAGTGAAGATATCTATAATCTGCTCTTTAGTGTTCACAAAAAATAGTCTAACTTCATTTGCTTCCACCTTTTCCTTCAAAAAGTTGTACTAGATAGATATGTGCTTTGTCTTAGAATGAAATACTGATTCTTTGATATGTCAATAGCAACAGAATGAAATACTGATTCTTTGATATGTCAATAGCAACAGAGTTATCACAGTGAATAACTACCAGTGCATTACAATCCACCTTTATATCCTTCAACATTTGCTTCATCCATAGAACCTGTGTATAGTTAGTAGCAACAACAACATACTCAGCTTCAGTAGTAGATAAAAAAGTACATGATTGCTTCTTGCTGATCCATGAAACCAACTTCTTTCCAAGAAAGAAAGCTCCACCAAAAGTACTTTTCCGGTCATCAACATCTCCAGTCCAATCAACATCTATATATGCACATAAAGTAAAGTTATCATCCATAGGGTACTGTTTATGGTGAAAATGGATAACAATAATAATGATATTGAAAGGCTAAATGAATTCAACCACAAAACCCTAGCCTAACAACAACAAAGATCCACCGTAACATATGAAGATTACCTAAGGCAATGCAAATCAAATGAAATCACAAAGATTATACCATCACATGTCCAATAGGGTTTGGATCTCCATTCTTCCTATCTCCATTGATCTTGCTTGATATATTTGCTCTCAGATTTTATGTGTGCACAAGAGCTCAACAAAGAATGGAATGTGGTTGCAAGTAGGATCATAGTGTAGTCAAGTCCTTAAGATGATTGATTAGGGTTTGATAATGAAGGAGGCATCTCCTTATATAGAAGACACAATATGAAATGGAAGGATAAGATTGAGAGGTGTAAAAGGAGGTCGGCTATGATTAGAGGGTAGGTAAAAGAAATAATAAAATAATGAAAGGGGTAGGTAGTGTAGGAATTAAGAGATGAATGACATGTGTCATGGGTAGAAAAGGTTAATGAATTAATTAAATAAATAAAGATTTATTTAATTAATAGAAAAAGTGGGATAATTAAATAAATAAGATATTTATTTAATTTAGGAAAAGGATAATTTAAATAAATAAATGTATTTATTTAAATGAGAAATAAGGCTAGAAGAGGATAAATGAATTAATTAAATAAATAAAGATTTATTTAATTAATAGAAGAATTAAGCCTAGATAATTAAATAAATAAAATATTTATTTAATTAGACCACGAGGGAAATACATCCTCATTGTCATCCACACATCCAAGAGATCAGAGTGCAGAGCGAGAAAAGAGCAGCAGCAGTCAGCAGCGATGGCTTTGGTTCATAGTTTCGATCGTGTTCGCCGATTCCAAAGGCCAGCAGAGGCAGGAGAGCCGGTAAGTACCGCAAAACCGCCTCGTACTTTGATGCATTTATTGTTTTCATTAATGCATGGTAGATAGGGCAATAAATGCGCTTTAGGTTAGGGTCCAAAAATGTCAAAAAAAGTCCAGCGCATCTACGTTGGTGCCAGGTACGTCTATGCTCGCGAGGCACGTCTGTGTTGGTGCCAGGCGCGTCTATGATTGAAAATGCGTCTGTGCCAAATGCGGTCGCGTCTGTGATGTGTAGGCACGTTTATGCCAAGAAGGCACATCTGTGTCGCCCAGGCGTGTCTGTCCAGAGCATAGGCACGTCTGTGTAAAATGGGCGCGTTTATGCAGTCTTCAAGCACGTTTATGTCAAGAAAGCACGTTTGTGTCCCAAAAAAATGTGAATTTGCGTCTTCTAGGTCAAATCGGCAGTTCTGTGATGAACATACGTTGTCGATTGGATAAGCTGCTGAGAGGATACACTCAAGCAGGTCCTCTAGGGAAGACTAGAATAGATCAAGGCACTTTGTGATGAACAGTGAGTACCAAGATATAGTACTTTGTGATGAACAGGGAGTACTAAAATATGAGCAGCACTTTGTGATGAACAGTGAGTGCAAATGTGAGCAGCACTTTGTGATGAACAGTGAGTGCCAATGTGAGCAACACTTTGTGATGAACAGTGAGTGCCACACACGTAGTACTTTGTGATGAACAGGGAGTACTACTAGGATAAATAGCAACACTTTGTGATGAATAGTGAGTGTCACTAGGGTAGATAGCCATATGCATTTAGATAAAAAGTAGCATTTTGTGATGAATAGTGAATGCCACTATGACTGACATGATTGATTTGCTTGACTACAGGAGTATTTGCCTATGTTGGAGTCACGGGAGAGATTCCCATCAACTCAGAGATTGCGGCCTGAGATGACCTTCGAGGACCAAGCTGCGATCGAGGCTATGGGTCTGAGACATATTCTATATGTGCTTGAGTTTCGAGAAAACATGGGACTGCTGACTGCACTGGCAGAGAGGTGGCACTCTGAGACATGTACATTTCATTTGCCGATGGGTGAGATGATAGTCACCCTCAAGGATGTATACAGGATCTTGTGGATACCGATCGACGAGGAGCTGATTCTGTATGATCAAGATGGAGACAGGGAGGCCCTGAGATGAGTGTTCCAGGACCCAGGATTGGAGATGAGGGTAGGACATGTATCTTGGGACACCATGACTTCTATAGGATTGGCACTGCCAGCAGTGACAGGAGGAGCGATCAGTGGGTTCTTGTGTTCGGATAGAGCGACACAAGGGTTGGCTGTAGGTTGGGGAGGTGCACTAGAGACACTGGTGACACAGCACACCAGATATGCTTGGGGACCGTGTGTGCTAGCACACCTGTATTATGAGTTGCATCAGTTCGTGTACCACAGGTCAATGGGATTGGGCTGCGGGGTGACATTGTTACAGGTGTGAGCCTATGAGCATTTGCTAGTGATGAGACCGATACATTTCAGAGGCAGAGGTCATAGACGTAGTTTCATACACTTGTACGACATGATCACCTCACAGCCACGGATTAGCAAGTTAGAGCACTAGCGACGGGTGATTGATGATATTGATATGGCCATATGGAGGCCATACCTGGGATGCGAGTAGTGGGAGGATGATGTGGTAGAGCTTCCCTACACCTTCTAGAGTAGGTACCTAATTGGGCAGATGCCCTATGTGCTGGAGAGGCAGCTAGTAGACAGGGTGGGCAGGCAGTTCGGTAGGATCCAGCGGATGCCACGGGGTTCAGGCATGTATGCACGGACTGTCAGAGATCAGGTGCAGTTTGGGCCCCTATTGGCATATGATCAGGTTGTTACGTAGCTCGTAGAGATGATGCCCCTACCTTAGGACATGTGGCCAGAGATCGAGGATGCCGGCATGGATGCTGAGTACACAGCATACTAGGCCGAGCATCCATTCCCACGCCTGACGGATCCAGGAGAGCTAGTAGATGGAGACGGTGGTGGGGATGGTGATGATGATGGAGATGATGGGGGTAGAGGCCGACGGAGGAGGAGGGGGGCAGTTGGAGAGAGGAGGGTGGCACCATGGAGGGAGGGTGGAGAGGATAGGTAGGCTCAGGTTGTGAGGGGTCACGATGGATTACCGCTATAGGTGCCAGCAGCATAGGGTCCCAGACTAGTGCAAGTACAAGGACAGGGACAGGTACAGATACAGGGATAGGTACCAGTATAGGCATAAGAATAGGGGCAGGCACCCGTACAGGGGGAGCCACAGGTAGAGCCACAGGGGGCTGAGGCAGAGGAGGATGAGCTAACAAATCTGAGGGAGATCTGCCAAGGATAGGTAGATGAGATCCAGGAGCTAGAGAGGGAGAGGGATAGGCTCAAGAGGCGGCGGAGGACATAGGGGCTGGATATGCCTACGTCTTGTGGGCAGGGGAGGAGATCGATTACTGGGGAGATCTCTATTATGGTGCGGTGCTAGCTGATCAGTGGGCGAGGAGCTTCCATAGCCCATCGCGGATAGCGACAGCTATGGGAGGGAGCCGAAGGAGACAGGCATCTAGTGGCGGGGTTATCGGTCCTCCACCACCACCATATAGAGGGGACAGGAGGGATGATCCTAGGGTGGGTCCTTCAGGGGCTCAGATTTCATCAAGGCCAGGCGGCTCCAAGGGAGGGAATTCATCATAGCCGTAGAGGGCTCCCTATGTATCAGTATTGTACCATTTTTATATGATGATGTAGACACCTTTGGGTGATTGTAGCCATATGATTTTTGACATCATTGTATCATGACACTTTATATATATATGAGATGATTCATCTTTGCGGTAGCTATATGCATGTGTACCTATGTGATGTATGTTTCATGATGTATGTTTCTATGTGATGGTTATGATATGGATGCCAATATGTACATAATCCAATGCAATATTTTTGTGTTCTTTTATGTTTTATATGTGTATGCATGATGCAAATGTGAATGTATGAAATTTGGATGAATATGAGAATGCAAATGTAAATTGTGCTAACAGGTGTTGTGTGCAGGATGTGATGTAGTTGTGATATCTATATGTATGTATGAAATGCTTATATGTTGTAATGCAGGTGCAACTACATGAAATGCAAATGTTTTTGGTGTGTCATTATACTTAGTCATGTGATAGCAGGCTACGCGGACTTGAGAAGGATGATGGAAGTCGATCAAGAAAGGGGGATGGAAGACAGAAGATATGAAAGTGAAAAGAGCTTCTTGTGTGTTATCATCATTGAGCTTTATTATGGCAAGTAGGTTATGACAATCAAGGCATATGTTCAACCCAGAAAGTCATTGTACCTGTTTGCATGGAGATAAGACAATCACAAACAAGGAATGCCTTAGTTCATACTAGACTCACAGTGTCCTCATATCCTTGGACAAGTCATAGCATTACTAAGAGACAATCCACAGATAGCAAATACAAATAGGTGACAATACCCCATCCTTGCCTTTCTAGTCAAAGACATCTTGGAGATAGAACCTCTAGTCAGAGGCATCCTGAAAAAGCTAAAAAAAATGTCACCAAAAAGATAAAATCAAAAGAAAACCAAGACTCAACACCAACATCCACTGTAGTCCTCAAGTTTAGTGTCTCTTGTCACTTGTATAAGTCTTATTTGATTGTGGTCACAATGTTTACTTTCACAAAAAGGATAGATAGCACAGAACCATATGTTGTCTGAGTATGCTGAAAGATTTGATTTGTTGAAGCCCATTGTTGCTGCTATGTCATCTGAAACTGACTCAATCCATGAAACTGATACTTTATTGCAAAGAAGATAGAACTTTATTGTGGATTGGTGATGCAGATGCTGCTTTATTGTGGATTGTGCGCGGATAGACTGAAGAAAGCTATAAAAAACTGTACTCCTTGAAACATGTGATGTTCTCAGTTCCACACCCATCACTAGACGTAGGATTTTCCTTAGCCACAGATAGGGTCTGATTTATTATGGATGGAAAGGGAGTGAAAAGGGAGGTTTATTATGAATGGCTAATCAATCTTGGGTAGATCAATAACAAGCCATGATGGGAATGGGTAAGTTTATTATGAATGAATAGGTTATCAGTGTGTGCAAAGTGAAGGATGAAAGTGAATCCTGAAGGAGGGAGGAGCAATGTCTCTACGCATGGCGCTAGTGACCCGTTTTTCACCATGGTACTTGCCCAAGGCACCACCGAAGTGGTTTTCACCATTGGATGAAATTATTTCTCTTTACTTTTTTGATTTTTTTTTTTATTTTTTATTTATTTTTATTTTTTTTTTGATTTTTTTGTATTTTTGAATTAGGATACTCTGAAGAGCTATGTGTAGAACCTGCGAAGGTGCCTGCTGTTGATAGGATCCTCTAAAGGTTCACCTTCTGTAGTTGAGAGCTGATATGCCCCAGATCCATATGTTGTTGTAATGATGTAAGGACCAAGCCAATTTGGTTCGAACTTTCCCTTTGTCTCTCTGTCTTGCTGATTTTTGGGGTTTTCTCTGAGAACCAAGTCACCTACCTCAAAGGTGCGAGGCTTGACCTTGTGATTTTAGTTGTGACTCATTCGTTGTTGATAAGCCTTGAGATGATTAGAAGTAGTTTGTCTTCATTCATCCAGTAGTTCTAGTTCTTGTAAGCGAAAGACCCTATAGTCTTCATCACTGATGATTTTTTGCAAAGAGACCCGTAAAGAGGGTAGCTCAACCTCAATAAGCAAGATGGCTTCAGCGCCATAGACAAGTGAATAGGGTGTAGCTCCTGTAGGTGTGCAGACACTTGTGCGATAGGCCCAAAGTGCAGGATTAAGTTGGATATGCCAATTACAGCTAGCGTCGTCGACTGTCTTCTTTAGGATTTTAAGGATTGTTTTATTAGACGCCTCAGCTTGGCCATTACCTTGGGGGTAATATGGCATCGAGAAATGATGGGAAATATGGAAGCGGTCACAAAGTTCATGAACATCCTGATTTTTGAAGGGATGCCCGTTATCAGTGATAATGGAAACAAGAATACCGTATCGGCAAATGATATAGTTGAGGATGAACGTAGCAATTTGTTTTCTAGTGACTTGTGTGAGAGGTATGGCTTCAATCCATTTTGTGAAATACTCTATGGCAGTGATAATGAATTTATGACCATTGGAAGAAGGAGGGTGGATCTTGCCTATGAGATCGAGTCCCCACTGACAAAAGGGCCAAGGAGATGCAATTGATTGAAGTTCTTGTGCTGGTGCATGTATGAGGTCTCCATGAATTTGACATTGCTTAAATTTCTTGACAAACTGATATGATTCTTTTTCCATATTGGGCCAGTAATATCTAGTCCTGATGAGTTTCTTGGCCAAGGTAGGACCACTAGCATGTGGACCACATATCCCTTCATGTACTTCACGTAACGCAATCTGAGCTTCGTCACTTTCTAAACATCTAAGAAGAGTGCCATCTAGACCTCACCGGTATAGGATATCAGCTAAAATGATGTATCAAGAGGATTGGTGAATGAAAGTGCGACGTTGGTTATTTGATAGATCAGGAGGTAGGGTATTGTCACGAAGGTATGTGAAAATGGAACCATATAACTGGGACTCAGGACCGACAACACATATCATCGCAGTAGAAATGATTTCATATGAAGGAACCAAAAGGTTATCCACCAAGAACTCATAACGAGTCTCATGTGGAGGTAGATCAATCAGTGAAGCAATTGTAGCCATGGCATCTGTGGCTCGATTCTGCTCTCTTGCTATCTGCTCAAAATCTATCTTTGTGAAGTGTTGTTTCAGGTTATCCACCATTTGTTTGTAAGGCATTAATTTTTCATCTTTTATTTGGTAATCATCAGTTGCTTGATGGATTATAAGTTGAGAGTCCCCAAAAACACGAAGTTCCTGGATCTTCCACTGAACTGCAATCTGTAATCCAGTTGTTAATGCCTCATATTCCGCTATATTGTTAGTGCAAGGAAATGATAAGCGGTATGATTTTGGTATAGAATCCCCTTGAGGAGTTATAAAGAGGATGCTAGCTCCTGCCCCATGCTATGTGTATGAGCCATCGAAGTACAGTTGCCATGGCTTCGCATGTGACATTGTTAAAATGGATTCATCTAGAAATTATGAACTTAGAGGAACATCATCTATCATGGGAGCATCTACTAATTGATCTGTGATGGCTTGTCCTTTTATTGTTTTTCTGTCCACATACTCGATGTTGAATTCACTCAGGATCATTACCCATTTGGCCAGTCGCCCAGTAAGTGTTGCTTTATTGAGAAGGTATTTCAATGGATCTATCCTTGCAACCAACTTAGTCTTATGAGTGAGCATGTAATGTCGTAATTTCTGCGAAGCAAAGACCACGGCGAGACATGCACGCTCAATTGGTGTGTAGTTTATCTCATATCCCACCAATGTGCGACTGATATAGTACACTACTTTTTCCTTGCCCTCAGCAATTTGTTGTGCTAAGAGTGCCCCCAGTGCTATTGGAGTAGCTGATATGTATAGTAACAGAGGCTGATCTGGAACTGGTGGCATCAAAACTGACGGATTCAGAAGATAATCTTTGAGTGTCTGGAAAGCCTGTTGACAGTTATCATCCCATTTGAATTTGATGTTTTTATGTAGCAAGTGCTGAAAAGGATTACACTTATCTGCAAGTTGTGCTATGAATCTTCGTATGGACTGGAGTCTGCCTTGTAAAGATTGAAGTTGACTGATATTTCTTGTTGGTTGCATCTCCAAGATGGCTTTGACTTTTGTTGGATCAGCTTCGGTTCCTCTTTTGGATACAATGAATCCTAGGAGCTTCCCGGAGGTTACTCCAAAGACACATTTCTTGGGGTTTAATCTTACTTTGTATTTTTCCAACCGATCAAAGACGACTGAAAGTATGTCCAAATGTGTATTTCTATCTATTGATTTTCCCAAGAGGTCATCAACATAATCTTCCACGGTTACGTGCAAGAGATCATGAAAGATAGTAGTCATGGCTCTTTGATATGTAGCGCCTGCATTTTTTAGCCCGAAGGGCATGACATTCCAGCAGAAAGTTTCCCAAGGACAAGTGAATGATGTTTTGTGTTGATCCTCGGGCGCGATCCTTATTTGATTATAACGAGAGAATCCATCCATCAATGATAACATTTCATGACCTGTTGTGAGATCAACAATCAAGTCAATATTTGGTAATGGGAAGTCATCCTTCGGACAAGCTTTGTTGATGTCTCTGAAATTTGTACAAATTCTGATGTTGTGATCTGGTTTACTGACAGGCACTAAGTTGGAGATCCATTCAGGATAATCAATTGGGTGTATGAATCCGACATCCAATAATTTCTCAAGTTCTACTTTGACTAGTAATGCCACCTGTGGATGCATCTTTCTTAATTTTTGTTTCACTGGTTTTGCCCCCGGTTTAACTATCAAATGATGCATTACCAAATCCGGATCTAATCTAGGCATATCAGCATATGACCATGCAAAGTTGATTTGTCGTTCTTTGAAGAAACTTATGAATTTTGACCTTTCTGACTCCGTTAATGATTGAGCCAGGAATACGTTGTGTGGAACCTCTTCTATACCAATGTTTGTTTTGATAGTCTCCTCTACCAACATGGATGACTTTTCCTCATATGATGCTGGGAGAATGTCGAGCCTTCCATCTTTGGGTGCCTCAGAGAGGTTTTCACCCTCAGATACATCCTTTCCTTTTACTTTTTTGGGGTCAGACAGCGCCACAGTGTGGTTTTCACCATAAGACCCTTGGTTTGTTCTTATTTTCACATTTTTGCGACTGGAAGGTCCGACACCCTCACCAAAATATGCCACGCTATTGAGTTCTATAGTGTATCCCACTTTATGGTCCCTAGGGGGAAGATCATCTCGTATGCCAAGATAGTCAATAAAAACTTCATCATTTTGGAATGTGTCAAATTGTGCAGGTCCTTCATGGTCCCAGTCAATGAGTTGGTGGTGAACAAGGGGAAGGCCTTTAATGTCTTCGAAGTTAGCGGGACTAAGAGTGAAGATGCAGTTATATTCGGGTATGTCAAGGTAATTATCGAGGTCATAGATGGCACTCTCCTCATTAGTCTCGATCGCGAATGAATCCAAATTATCATCACTAGTAGCGCATTCTGGGACAGGTGTTCTCATCCTATGTGATTTCAACCTGGGACCTTGAGACAAGGACTCTGTGGAATCCTCATGGGTTGTTTCTTGACCAACTTTGAATCTTTTATAAAATTCCTCTTCTTTTGTGGGTTCATCTGGCTCTCTGAATGTCTCGGTGAGCTCGTAGTCACTGGAGGATTTATCTGAACCCCATTCCCATTCATTGGAGTTTGTGGAATAGCGATCCTCTTATTGAAATTTGGCAGCTATGATTTGTAAGGCTTCTTCTGTCCTTTGGGTGTGGACCTTGGAAGTTAAGAAACCAAGTCCTTTCGAGTGTTCCTTTTTGAAAGTCAATTCAGGTTGTAAAGGTTCAATGATGCCTTCCTTTCGTAACCCAAGAGGGATTTTTCCATCATACCCAAATTTTTGTAGAATCTTGAAGCCTTTGCCATATTTCTGACATGGTAGACTGATGTGATCTTGTGTATCATCTTCAATGTCTTTGTAAAGCATTTTGTATAAGTCTTCCTCTTCCAGTTCGCCCCATCTTTGAAAGGTAGTAGGGTCCCATTTGAGTACCCTGATGGATACTTGCTTGTTAGGATGTGGTCTTCCATATTCTTTTGGTGAACTCATGACTTGTCGTTAGTACATGGTCTGATTTAAAGTGTATTCCCCCATGCCCTTGTCTTGAAACTTGCCTTTAAGCTCACCTTGTTTTGATGTCGAAGGTTTTAATGACTCAGGATCAATGTATGCCGAGGAAGGAACAGCTTCACGATTACTGGGAATGATGGTCTCAGTTTTTTATTTAAGATTATTGTAGTATATGAATGGATTAGGATCACCGTTAACTGTTACCTCCACTCCATTGTGAGGAAATTTAATGCATTGGTGATATGTGGATGGGACTGCCCTCATTTCATGAATCCAAGGACGTCCTAGCAATATATTATGACTGAGATCTAGATCCAGGACTTGACAAACCACATCCTTCGTAACTGGCCCAACTCTCAGAGGTAAGGTGACCGTGCCCTTGGACGAACACTCTTTGTCATCATATGCCTTGATGGTGATTTGATTTGTAGAATTCATAGCTTTATCAGAATATCCCAATTGTTTAATTGTGCTCAATGTACAAATGTTTAGACCAGCTCCTACATCTACAGGACTCATTTTATTCGATGTTTGTGTATGAAGGCTTCAATGTGTAAAGGTGCATTATGTGGCTGACTTACGGAGGCATCGTTGGCTTCCGTGAATGTAAGGGAGTGTGGAATGGAAAGGTATCCCACCATTGCTTGAAATTGGTCCACGTTCAGATCAGTAGGAATGGCAGTGTCTCTCAAGATTTTGTCAAGAATAGCTTTATGTGCGAGGGATATGTGTAATAGCTCAAGGATGGAAATGAGTGCGGGTGTCTTCCCTAATTGTTCTACAAGGTCATACTCAGGTTTGGTTGATGAAGAAGAGGTGTTTTTGGCTGGAGCATCTTGCAAAGTGAATTTACCTCGACGGGTTGTAACATTACATTCAGGGGTAGGTTCGGAAGAAGATCCAATGCCTTTTAAGACAATCTTGGGTCTCTAGGTAGGATTCTCAAGGTTTTTGTCCTTGATGATAATGGTAGAGACGTAATTGTCCATCGAGATGTGATTGATAGTTGAATCATAGTTGTAGGATGCTCTAGTATAATTGGTTTGATCCTCTGTGGCTTTAGCTTTTCCCTTGTCATGTTTTGGGAATGGTTCTTTAAACATCTCATGTTCTTGATTGGATGAGTGTCCCTCAATCTCAATGTCACCTCCATCAATGAGATCTTGTATGATGTTCTTCAGTCGATGACAATTTCCTATTTTATGTCCCTTGCTCTTATGAAATTCACAATATTCATCATCATTCCACCAATTTGGTTTAACCTTTGGTTCATATGGAGGAAAATCTAGAACTGTGATTACTTTGTTTGCCACAAGCTTTTTGAAGACTGACTCAAGTGGTTCTCCCAATCGGGTGTACTTCCTTCGTGATCTGGAAGTTGTTTGAGTATTCACTTGATTGTTTGTAGAACTTGATCCAGAAAAAATGAATTTGTGTCGCATTGTATTGGCATCAACAACACCATCATTGACTGTGTTCTTGTTTTTATTCCAAAATCTTGGCTTATCTTTTCCTTTAAAGTCATCTTTGTTTTCCTTGAATATCTTAATGACTCCTTGTTCAATTAGGACCTTCTCTGTTGCTAAGCCTTTTTCAATGACGTCCTTGAAGGTGGACAAACAAGCTTTCCTTAGATCATAGCCAATGTCTTTGTTAACATTCTGGGTGAACATTTCTACCATTTGTTTTTGTGGAATTTCACAAGAGCATCTGCTAGCTAGATTCCTCCATCTTTGTAAAAATGATGCAAAAGACTCTCCCTCTTTTTGCTTGGTGTTGCACAAAGTAGTGACTGATATGTCTGTCTCTATATTGTAGGAGAAATGTTGAATAAATGCCTCTGCTAAGTCACCCCATGACTTAATACCAGGTGGGAGTTGGGAGAACCATTCCATAGCTTGATCACCTAGGCTTTGTGGGAATAATCTCATCAAATATGTCTCTTTTGCTGCTACCTCAATGCAAGCTATGAAAAATTGTCTTATGTGTGCCTTAGGATCCCCTTTTCCTCTATACTTATCAAATTTAGGCGTCACAAAGTGTGTAGGAAAAGGAGGCATTGGGATGCTCTTGTCAAATGGATAAGGACATATGTCTCTCATTGTGTATGTTGGCTTTGGTGTATTTATGTCCTCCATTTTCTTTTGTAAGTCCCTGATTTGTTACTCCAAATTGCTCTTAGGTGGAGATCGACTTCTTGGACCATACCCCATGCTTGAGGCACCAATTGGAGGAGGAGCATGTTGCATATATGGATGATATTGATCATACACATGTTCATATGGAGGAGGTCTATAGTGATGTTTCGTATATGGACCACTTGGTATAGATTCATGTTGAGGAATGCCATATCTATTTTGTCCATGTATACCATACTCTACAGGCATGTCATATTCTAATGTGTTACCCCCAAATTTGACATGGGATTTCCTTGTGTCCAAATTTTGAGCGTGCCTTTGAATATCCAATTGCTTTGGTGGTTGATCCTTAGCATTGATATGTGATTGAGCATATTTCTCTACATAAGACTTCCATAATGGTCTGCGAAGGTGAGTATCATATGCTTGACCATGTGTATGTGGGACCTCTCATTTTTGAAACAAAGATGATGGTGATTCAGGTACCATATGTGGTCCTCTATTGCCTCCACTATTAGGCCTTCTTTGATCCATGTTGGAGTGAGTTTGATGCAAAGGTCAATTTTTCATTATTTGAGACATGTCAAAATCATGAGGTATCTTGGCTCCACTTTGTGCCATCATTTGTAAGAAGTATTGTCTATCCCTCCTCATTATTTCCTCAACCAATCGATTGAAATGGGGATTCATAATGGATTCTTCCACATCTGCTGAATGTACTAAAAAGTTGTCCATATTGTCATTGTGTGTATCATTGTTGTTTGCAGTGTCCATGTTCTCAACATTTGGAATGTTTCTATAGGCATCCATGTCAGGTAATGTAGTATGATCAGAATTGAAAAAGATATCATTGTCATACTCATAAGAACTCATGTTTGCGGACTCTTGAGCCTCTTTAGTTTCTCTCCTAGATTTTTGAAGACAGGTTTCAACCATGAACTAGGTCTTGACCGAGATGTGTGAGACTAGATGAAAAATGGAAAAAGTATGGAAGACCAAGAGTTGGATGGAATGTAAATGAATCTGAGGTGTACTTGCAATGTCCAAAGTGTAAGACCAAGTATGTATGTAGTAGAGTAGGTGTGACTTCCAAAGAGAGGATAGTTTCTCTTGATGAGGTAAGTTGACCTTGACTATAAGTAAGACCAAATGAGACCCAAAGGTGATAGACCTTGATGAGGGACCACTTAGCAAAATGTTGTTGTATGTAGTGTGTTGACAAAGTATAGTGAGGACAAGAAAGTGACCTTTTGACTCAAGTTTAGACAAATGTGAATTTAATGAGAGATATAAAGCAATGATGAACTGTGTGAGACCCAAAGAGAGGTTGAATGCTAAATGAAACCTGGAGAAATGACCTAGGAAGCTCAAGAATTCTAAAACTGGTTGTGTTTGTTTGCTCGACTATAACAGTTTTTCAATTCTGAACACAGACGCGCTTGTATACTTCACAGACGCGATTTTCTGACACAAACGTGGTTCTGTTCAACACAGACGTGTTTCTGAGATTTTTGTAAAATGCACTGTTGATTCTAGGAACACAGATGCAGTTATACAACACAGACGCTATTATGTCAGACACACAACATAGATGCTATTATGTCAGACACAGACGCTGAGATTTTTGTGCAAATTGCAATATTGATTCTGGAAACACAGACGCGTTTCTGCCCTTCACAAACGCGGTTATACAACATAGACGCTATTATGTCAGACACAGACGCATTTCTGAGATTTTTGTGCAATTTTTTCCAATCTGAGAAGTCATTTTGTTGTGACCAAATCTGACTGTTTGACTGTTTTTCATGACAAGAGGACACAATGTTGATGAAGACCCAATGTTTGCAACTGTCTAGACTTCAAAATGACTCCAAGAAAAGTGTGTTGTTTGATGTAAAAAGTGTTTTGCATACACTTGAAGACACAAAAGACACAACGTTTTGTTGTTTGGTCTTGAATGTTTTGAATGTTTAAAATAAGTCAAGCACAGTTCTTATGGCTGGCCAAGACAATAGTTGTTGATCCCACATGGGGTTTTACCCCTGAGGCTACGCTATTCAGAGCGGATACTTAGATGCTTGACCTCACTGGCTCCACCCTCAGCACTCACTTCTCAGGTCAGCCAAGCATCAGTCCCCACGAAAACTCCCCGTGGCAAACTTTGTATCTCTACTAAGAACCGTATGTGTGTGGGCCGCTACCAGAGGTCCGACCTCCTGCCCCAACAACTAGAAGGATTTGGGCTTCTAAAACAAAAAGGTGCTAGTAAGGGCGTGTGGCCATACATGTGGCACTTTCAGCTCTGTAAATACAAAAGGCTCCCAGCCGGTAGGGGTTACGCCCTACAATTGATCAAATAAATTTGATCAAATGGGTTTATGGGGAGACATAGTGTCGGTACGAACTAATCAGCACACATTATCCATAGTTTTCACCATGAATACAGTTGTTTATAGTGGTTCGGAAGAGGTGGGTTTTCCTCGCTACCACTTGGGTCGTTCTCTTCTCACTAGTAGTCCTAATGACCACACGGGAAGACAGGCCCTCTAAAGATTAAACAAAAAGAGCCTATTGTTCAAGACACAAAAGACAATGATTCAATTTTAGTGCACCAATGGAAGTGTTTGCTAGTCTATGAAAACAAGTCATACAATAAAAATCAAAACCCTTGCCAAGGACCTGCAACAAAGAGTTGTTAGTAGTTTGGATTGTTTCAAATAATCACCCCTTCCTGCAAGCACACAAGTTAGGTAAATTTAAAATCCAAAAGACTTTGTGAAAATAGGGGCCTTCAACCAAATGATTTTACTTTCAAGACAAGTTGCACCAATTTTGTTATATCTGAAAATGTTAGCTCGAGATAAACCAGATCTGAAACCCTAAATGCAAAAACCCAAAACTAAATCAATAACTCAAAATTTGAAATCGGTGCACACAGACGCGATTACCCTCAACACAGATGCGACTTCGTGACGTAGACGCGGTTCTGTAAGACACATACGCGGCTCCAGAACGCAAACGCGGTCTTTGGACACAGACGCGGCTAAAAACACTGCAGACGCGACTTCATAACACAAACGCGATTCTAGGAACCTGCAAAATAAAATACTGTCGATAACACAGACGCGATTCCAGGAACCTACAAAATAAAATACTGTCAATAACACAGACGCGATTCCAGATGTCGCAGACACACCAGAAAATCAAAAACGCAATCCGAAAGTACGCAGATGCAAGAATATCAAAATGTTGTCGAAAACGTTAGATTTGCAACTTCAAAAACACAAAACCTGCAACAAAGATGTTAAATGCAAAAGGGACAAGAGTCCCACCGGGCGTGCCAAAATTTTTATGGTGAAAATGGATAACAATAATAACGATATTGAAAGGCTAAATGAATTCAACCACAAAACCCTAACCTAACAACAACAAAGATCCACCATAACATATGAAGATTACCTAAGACAATGCAAATCAAATGAAATCACAAAGATTATACCATCACATGTCCAATAGGGTTTGGATCTCCATTCTTCCTATCTCCATTGATCTTGCATGATATATTTGCTCTCAGATTTTATGTATGCACAAGAGCTCAACAAAGAACGGAATGTGGTTGCAAGTAGGATCGTAGTGTAGTCAAGTCCTTAAGATGATTGATTAGGGTTTGATAATGAAGGAGGCATCTCCTTATATAGAAGACACAATATGAAATGGAGGGATAAGATTGAGAGGTGTAAAAGGAGGTCGGCTATGATTAGAGGGTAGGTGAAAGAAATAATAAAATAATGAAAGGGGTAGGTAGTGTAGGAATTAAGAGATGAATGACATGTGTCATGGGTAGAAAAGGTTAATGAATTAATTAAATAAATAAAGATTTATTTAATTAATAGAAGAAGTGGGATAATTAAATAAATAAGATATTTATTTAATTTAGAAAAAGGATAATTTAAATAAATAAATGTATTTATTTAAATGAGAAATAAGGCTAGAAGAGGATAAATGAATTAATTAAATAAATAAAGATTTATTTAATTAATAGAAGAATTAAGCTTAGATAATTAAATAAATAAAATATTTATTTAATTAGACTGGACAATTTTGGGTGTCTACAGGTACCACAAACCATATTCTGATGTACCTTTCAAGTATCTAAAAATCCTTTTCACCGCACTTATGATTTTCTCTAGGATCACTCTGAAATCTTGATACAATACAAACAACATTCATTATGTCAGGCCTATTCTGAGTCAAATAAAGAAGACCGCCAATCATATATTTGTATCTTGTAGGATTTACTGGCAGAAACATCTTTTCTTGTCAGTTTCTCACTTGTAATCATAGGAGTACTTACCGGTTAAGAATCTCCCATACCAAATTTCTTCAACAATTCCCTAGCATACTTAGTTTGGTAGATGAAAATACCTGTATCAATTTGAGTAATCTGGAAACCTAAGAAAAATTTTATTTCCCCAATCATAGACATTTCAAATTCATTCTCCATATTCTTAGAAAATTGCATGCACAACCTATCTTCACCTCCAAAAATAATGTCATCAATAAATACTTCAATAATTAGTATATCATCATCAGTGATCTTATAATATAAATTACTATCAGCATTTCCCTTAGTAAAACCAAGCTTCAAAAGATATTTATCCAACCTTGCATACCAAGCTCTAGGTGCTTGTTTCAATCCATATAAAGCTTTCCTTAACCTGCAAACCATGTTTGTATCATCTGATAATGAAAAACCATCAGGTTGATTAATATAAACTTCCTCATCAAGATCCCCATTAAAAATGGGCACTTAACATCCATTTGATAAACCTTGTAGTTCTTATGAGTAACATAGGCAAGAAATAATCTTACAGCTTCAATCCTAGCTACCAGTGCAAAAGTCTCTCCATAATCAATTCCTTCCTTCTGAGAATATCTTTTACCAACCAATCTAGCCTTATTCCTTACAACTTGACCATCCTCATTCAATTTATTCTTAAAAAATCATTTAGTTCCAATAATATTCTTATTTTTAGGCTCGGGAACCAAAGTCCATGTGTTATTTTTCTCAATCTAATTTAATTCTTCTTCCATATGTTTCAACCAATATTCATCTTTACATGCCTCAATTACTGATACTGGTTCAACTTATGAAATTAAACATACCTCATTAGTTTCTAGTCTTCTTCTTGTCATTACTCCATTTTTCTTATCCCTAATGATCTGATCTTCTGAATGATTCAGTCTCACATACCTAGGAGTCCTCTGACTCTTTGCTCCTCTGTCATGCCCAATCTTTTGTGCAAAAATGCAACAACAATTTTTTTTTAAACAACACAAAAATAACAAATGTTATTCGATAAAAGATGCAATAAAAATGTTTGTCTATACTAAGGGTTATCTCAAGCGTTTAAAAAATGGGATCCTAAAGTTAATTTAATTAACTCCACAAATATAACTTTTACAATTTTAACTTGAATAATTCTATCCCAAAAGGGTCACCACAACTTTATTTATTAATTAATTAATTTACCCCAAATAATACTTCAATTATTGATCACGAGATATTAATCATTCCAATAAGTATTTAAATGTTTCTGAACTAATCAAAATAATGTTAACACATATTTCATTGAATTCAAAGTAACTAATTGAGCAATAGTACTATTTTTTTAAAATTCGTCTATAAAATTAACTAAATCAAATATAATAATAACCTAGACAATGACCTCATTTTATTGTCGAAATAGTTTCCCCTAAGCATTAAATATGTAATATTTAATATTCAACATTAAACTACCTCCTTAACTTAAATTTAATCATTATACTATTTAAAATTTCGATTAGTAAACTCCTTTCATAAATTTACCCCAACATGAGAATAATATTGCTATATGAATAATTAATTACAACTCCAACTAAAATCCCTAAAAGGTCAACTAGCCTAAAATATTAACTTAAATTAAATGGGTATTCCCATTTCAAATTTAAAAGAATATTTTCCTTTCCACCCCCTTTACTTTATTTCTTTTATTATTATCTTTTATTATAACCCTAACTAGGGTTTATTTTAAAATCTATTAACTCTCTTCTTTTATCTTTTCTTTTCATTTTTATCCTAAACTGAAATTGGGTTAGGGTTTCATTTTAGCTACACAAATTTATTTATTTTTCCTTTGTGTGTGTGTGCAGGTTGAAAAGGGCAGGGGCATATGCCGAATGGAGGCACGAAGGAGGCGGCCATGGCCAAAGCACAGAGGGGCAAAGGTGTGTGAGTAGCGGTCGAGGGCGGTGGGGCGGCTCACTACCACGACTATCGGGCACGACCCCCAGTTGTGGCTGCTCGCGACTGTGGGTCGCGGCCCACAACTAGGGTCGTGGCCCATAGTCAGGGTCACCCGTGATTGTGGGTCGCGGCCTTGGCCGTGGCCGCCATGCCCACCGAGCAGGCAACATAGATCTCACCCAATTTTTACATGCAAATTTTTTGTAAATGAAATGCAATTTTTTTTAATGAATTTTATTATATATAATATATATTTATATATATAGATAGAAATGTGTGTGTGTGTGTGTGTGTGTGTGTGTGTGTGTGTGTGTGTGTGTGTGTGTGTGTGTGTGTGTGTGTGTGTGTGTGTGTGTGTGTGTGTGTGTGTGTGTGTGTGTGTGTGTGTGTGTAACTGTGAAAAAGAAGCCCAAATGTTGAAAGAACTAGGTTTGGAGGAAACATAATATTTGTTTTGTTTTATATAATGTTATCTTTTTAAATCGGATTATTAAATATATGTAAGTTCTTATTTAAATATGTATGAAATCTCTTCTTTTTTTCTTTTTTTTTACTTAGATGCAGCAACATATCTAAAATTTTCTTACAACAGTAGATTAGTTAGATGCAAAATCATAGGTATTTAAAATATATATATATATATATATTGGAAATGAAAGTTCATCTTTGCTTTCCTATCAAACTCTATTAAATCTGAAAATGCACAGTTTAGAGGAATAATTTAATCTTTGCATTTTTATCTAAATAGAAAAGATAACTAAATACGATTTTGTTCATTTTGGCATACCTGCTCAAAATCTCCCCTTATGACCCCTTTGCATAAACAATATAACAAATAAAATGCAGCAAGGGTCTCATAACCCTTGTGTATCCCTCTCTTCCAAGAAGAGAGTCTCTACACTCTTAGGCTGTCAAGCAGCCCTTCACCCCCAAAGCTACTCTACCCTCCCAAGGGTGAGTATGGCCTTGAAACACCCAAAAACAAAAATCATTCAACAAATAAGAAAAAACACAAAGAAGGACTCAAGATGAACTTTCCAAAAATTACAAAGAAAACAACATCAAAAGCACATACAATCATTTTCACATTGATAATAAAATCATTTACAAGGATAAAATTCTACTAACCTTAAATATGCAAAAAGGAAATGAGGAGAAGTTGAAGAAGAGTTGCCCAATCCACTAATCTCTTTCCTCCTCCATACTTAGAAGATCCAACTCCAAAAACCAAAAAAAAACTTGAACAAAAATTCTCTATCTCCAAAAATGGAGAGTGGGTGATCAAAATTCTCCCTCTCAAACCATTCTCGAAGAAGACTCTCCTCACTCTTTCCAATCCTCTTGGAAAGGGTGAGAGATTTTCATAGGTTGGTGTTCCCAACATCTTACAAGCTCTTTAAAAAAGGCAACCCAAAAAGGTAAAGGAAAAATGGGGAAGAGCAAATATCACTCAATTGGAAGGTTGTCTAACCTAGGTGAGATCCTCAAAAGTTGAAATTCGGCCATCTTGAAAAACTCACCTTTTGAGGTGACTTGACAGTCACCAGGGAGTGGACACGTGGCTAAATTTGGCCGGTACCCATAGGTAGAACATATGGACCTTTAAAAATGCCTCTAACCTAACCTTAGGAGTTAGTTTAACCCTCTAGAAACTCACTCAAAGTTTACCTATGGGTCAACCTTGAGTTGACCTTTCTAATGGCCCTCTATCCAAGATTTTCTTGGGACTATACTAGGATATTTTGAAAAATGCATTGGTAAAACAAATTCCCTCCAAGGGACATGTCACTGCCAACTCACTTCATAACACATGTGTCAAGTGACACCACACAATTACACAATACTTAAATACACATGGAAATGTCCCTTTTTTGGAATTAATAAATTTAACAAATTCAATTTAAACACGCATTCAAGCATAAACATTTACAAATAAAAACACATTGCACATGAGGTGTTGTCTCTCCAAATAGACAACCCTTGGCTTCACAAACACACATAGGTTTAGCTTGATTCTCTGAATAGTTTCCATGGTCACATGGATTACTTTTCCTACACATCTCACTTTGCACATTAGTAATATCAATAATCACATATAATATTAACATATGAAAAGAATACAATTCAGACATTTGCATACAATTTCAATTATAATAATCAAGTTTCCAATTATCTAATAAAATCCACATAGAATAATCTACTTAATGACACCATCATAAACATCATGAATTTAATCATTTATAAAGCATGCATCCATAATTTCTAGCATCAAAATAGAGTACTACAAATCAGAGATAAATGACATACACCATATCAATGTTATCCAATCATTGAATCATATAGAATCTATGTCCATAATGCATCAAAATAAAGTATCAATAATAGGTCCAAAACATGAAAAATAACTGCAATGCTATGATGGCTCAGGGTAGGGCCTCACATCCTCTTCCCGGTTCTTCAGTTACTATAGAATTTTTTGATACTGCTAGAGTAACAGGTTCAACATTTTGTTCCAGTAAAGGTGCTACCGATTCAGATATAATCATTTCCACTACCGGTTCCTTCTCATAAACTCTTATTTGACCTCTATTCAACTCACCCACTTTGACATTAGCACTCTCCACAATTCTCTGAAATCTCTTGTTATAACATCTATATCCTTTTCTTTCATTAGAATAACCAATAAATATTCTTTCATCACATCTAGGTTCAAATTTGCCAATGATATCATCTCTCCTGATATAAGATTTACTACAAAATATTCTAAAATACTTAATTGTAGGTGTATTGTCAAACCATAATTCATAACCTGTCTTACTGGTTTCTCTTTTGATATGTAATTTATTGAATGTATAAACCGATGTGCTCACTACTTCTCTCCAGTAGATATGAGGTAGACTAGCTTCCATCATCATTGTTCTAGCAGCATCTAAAATAGTTGTGTTCTTCCTTTCCACAACTCCATTCTGCTAGGGTGTCTGGGGAGCAAAAAATTGTCTTCTTATACCATGCTTCTCACATAATTTATTAAACTCACCGGATGTGAATTCTCCACCATGATCTGACCTCAAACATTTAATCTTCAATCATGTCTCAGTTTCCACTTTATCCTTAAAGATCTTAAACTTTTCAAATGCCTCAAATTTTTCTTTTAGAGAAGTAACCCACATCATTCTAGAATATTCATCAATGATTAGCATGAAATATCTATCACCTTGAAAACATTTAACTCTAGCAGGGCCACACAAATCAGTATGAATAAGATCAAGAACATCATTAGATTTATCTTTTATACTCCTAAAAGAGGTTCTGGCCTGTTTACCCACTTGACATTCTTTACATACTGGATTATAGGGCTTCATAATCTTAGGTATATCTCTAACTACCTTAGTTGAATTGATCTTTACAATGCAATCAAAATTCACATGACATAGTCTTTTATGCCATGGCCAACTCTCATCAATCTGTGTAATAAAACATGTCTTCTCACCAAAATTCAAATAAAATATATTACCTTTTGTCTGTGTACCGGTTGCAATCTCCAAACCAGATCTATTAATGATTTTGCATTTTTCATCCTTGAATTGTAGTTGAAATCCCTTATCCACCAATTGTTCTACACTCAAAAGATTATGCCTTAAACCTTCAACATAATAAATATTGTCAGTATTATTCTTACCATCCAATGATATAGTTTCTTTTTTTATCATACATGCTTTGTCATCTCCAAATCTAACCAGACTGCCATTAAATTCTTCCAAAGATAGAAAATTCCCTTTATCTCCACTCATATGATGTGAACAACCACTGTCAATTACCCATGAATCCTTGTCTTCAATTTTAGCAACAAGTGCCTTCTCTTCAGGTACATTCTCTTCCAGTACTGGAACATCTTCCTTGATAGCCAGGAACCCCCATTCCTTCCCATTGTCGGAACCACTAGTAAAGTCTTTTGTCGGTTCATCATCAGAATCAGTAATGCCTTCCTCATCCGCTATGTAGCATTATTTGTCTCTGTTTTTCCTGTACTTATACTTGTTCTGATATCCAGAGTTAGGCTTAAAAGATATTCTAACTCTTAAAATCTTGAATTCATTTCAGGACATCTATATGCAAAATGACCAATCTTATTACAAGCAAAACATTTAAAAGGTGCTTTTCCTTCATACTTACTTCCTACCGGTCCTTTAGGTACTCTTCTAGCAAATAGTGCTTCAAGTTGCTCAAACTCTTCATCTTCTCTCTTCATACCATCCAATTCCTTTTCATATAAATCTTTCCAATCTTGCTTACTAGTTGATGATGCAGATGCATCAAAAGAAGGTTCAGACTTCACAACTCCAGAAGGTCCAAATTCTTCAAGCTCAAAAGCAAAAAAAATTTCAAACAACGTATCTTTGTTGACAGATGTATTAGCCATTATTCTCAACTCATTAATAGCAGTAGCCTTCATCTTGTAAGCTGGCAGTAGAGCTTGCAAAACTTTAGAAACTATTTCATCTTCACTCAAAGTTCCACTACAACATTGAATTCCCATAATAATGTCATTTACTCTTTCCATGAATGCAGTAATCCTTTCATCTTCTTCCATCTTTAGGTTTTCATATCTCACCCGATAACCATCAAGTTTAGAAATCTTCACTATAGGTTCACCTTCATTAAGAGTCTCCAGCTTATCCCATATAGCCTTTCCAGATGATTTGTCAGTTAATCCCATTATTTGTTGATCAAAAAGTGCACACAAGAGGGGTTATCTTGTTCTACAATCATTCTCAAGCTCCTTATCCAGGTTTGTTAGAGGAGGATTGCGAGATGATAGATTATGATGTGTGACACCATTCTGTGTGATCTCCCAAATCTCCTTGCCAAGACATCTCAGATGAGTCTCCATCTGAATCTTCCATACTATGTAATTTGTTCCATCAAGCCTAGGAATATCTCTCTGAAAGATAGCTCCACAAGAACTGGATGAACTTGAACTATTAGACACCATAGGATCTTCCTCAAGCATCTAATATTTTTGCAGAGAGGACCAAAGCTCTAATACCAATTGTTAAATAGTTCAAATAACTGGAAGACAACTGAGAGGGGGGTGAATCAATTGTCATAGATTACCGGAACCTTAAGAAATTAAAACTTTAATACCAGAACCCAAAACAATAATACCGAAATAGAAGTTAAACCAATTAAGCATAAACAGTAATCACAGAATAAATACCATCCACATGACACCAAGATTTATACGTGGAAAACTCGGTAAAGGGAAAAACCATGGTGGGAAGCCTACCCATAGTCAGATAATACTTCTGCAGTAAGTATGTGAATTACAATTGAGGGGTCTGCACTTACAAGAAGGCCAACAACCTAGAGCACATTGCTCATCACCAAAGGAGTCTCACTGACTACATAAAAGTCCAAACTACAATCTAGAGAAGTGTTGAACTTCAAAAGATAGCATCTCTTATTCCTGAGTACAATTCTGGTTAAGCTCAATACCGGAGAACTAAATCCTCTTACATAAACCCAATTCGATCTCCAATGATCAACCAAATCCTCTTCCTGAATGATATTACATTACTCGCACATTACATCCCTTGACCATGACCATGATGATCTATAATGAAATTATATATAATAACCCTCGGCCATAAACAATCAGGTCGGCCACCAAACAATAAACCAATTACATAATTAGAAAACATGTCGGCCTTAGACCAAAAAAAAATATCCAACACATAAGACATCCTGAAAACGTATCGAGAAGTCCAATCCACATGCTTCATTAAACCGGTCCTAACCTAGACCAACCAGGACCCAATATAGGTCCATACACTAAAGCAATGATCTCCATCTGCCAATTCTCGAACATGATCACCATCAGCATCCTGGAAATCCACCAGAAGCTGCACCAACACCACTTATGCATATCATCAAAGATATTCATTAAAATCTCTGCCGGTGAAACCCTCATAGGAACCAAAAGCCAAGCTTCCAAGAAAACAGGATAGCATCTGATCACCAAACTGAAACCAACTGACTGAATATGAACATGAGTATCATGAATAAGACAATTCCATAACCAAACCATACCGGAGCCTACCGGATCATGCTGGATCCAAACCAACCAGAAACCACTCAACCTATCAGGACCAGAAGGGTGCCAGTAAAGCATCCAAATAGTTAGTGTTGGCATCAATGACAAAACATCAATGCAACACATAATCAATTCCACCAAATGGCTAACAACCTTTTCCCCTTCAAGTAGGTGAGCTATGGAGAAAAAAAAGGGTGAAGACACAGGAGATGTGGGTTTGGAGCCAAACAATCCTGCTTTTTAGAAACTCTCAAACTTCTCCCCTACTAGGATGAGTAACAGGAATCTTTCTTCCTGGTCTTCTCTGCATCAATAGTCACCCATAGTCAGTGGTAATGTGGCTCAAAAGGTGGTTAGTTTTCAAGGAAGCACTCTGACCTTAGCAACAATACTTTCATGTATTTCTTCAAACTAAACTGGTAGTCTCGCTAGAGCACAAGATTGAGGCAGCCAATTTTAGTAGGGGGTTATTGTCTTGTAAATGGGTTAATAGTGGGTAATGTTTATACACATTTAAAACAACTCATAGCTTGTTTCATTCTTTGTAACTATAAAAGGAATCCCAAGGCCGTGAGTAAGGGTTCTGAAATTTTCTTTTTTTCTGGACAGGTAAAAGAAGGGCTATGTTTGTCTAGGGCTAGGTAATTTCATAGTAAAGGAAGGATAAAATCCCATACCTTAATTTTCAATTAGTAATGAATAAAATGCTAAGGTGTTGCATTAATTTTATCCATTTTGTATTTGCAGAACTCACATGAGTAATAATATTGAGGATACTTTGATTTGTCTTGGCAATATTTTGTCAATGTGTGACTATGCATATGGGTTTCCTTAAAGGAAGGAATTAAAACTTATTTGCAAGTTACAATGAATTCTTGAGATATGTAATGGATTAATAAGAATAGCTTGTGAAATTCATGTCATGGGTTGTATTAATGCAAGGCATTAATACTCATAATCCACTAATTAGAATAACTTTACAGTGAGGATTTTCATTCTTGATCTGGTGGTCGAGTCTGTTCCCTAGGACACACATTGGTCTGTTGAAACCGTTTGGAATTTGCTTTAGAAAATGTTAAAGTCATTGAGTTTTGTGTTTCTTTCTTTTTCCTTTCTTTCATATCTAAATTGCTTAAATTATTGCATCCCTGAAATAATACATTGTTGTAGAGGACTAATCTGAGTATGTATATCTTGTGTCCCTTTGCATTCTTCTAAGATTTGTTGGTTTTGTTGGTCCTCTTAAAATTTGAAGTCAAGGAGATTGGGGTTGATTTTTTTATTATTTGGAGGATCTCTACATGAATAAGAACCACTTACCATCTATGAGCATGAATGTCATTAACAATATTACATATGAACTAGATGCACAATTTTAGAATTAGGAATACCCTCCTAAGTTTAGTGGGACTTGAGGTGAAGACGGCTAGTAAATCCTTGTTGTGTTGTGTTTTCTTGTCTTCAATTTATTTATAGTGCAAATTTAGGCTCTAGGATCTTAATCCCATGACCTGGAATTATATTTCTTCTTAGGACTGGAGGTAGCAAGAAAAATTGTCAACAAGGACCTTGGTTACTTTCTATTGGGTTTTTTGTTGGGAACAAATTTTCTAAAATCTTAACTTATTACCAAATCAGAAAGAAAGAAAGAAATTAAATATGATTAAGAAATGAAATATTATTGCTCATTAATAGGATTCTTAGGGTTGATCCTAAGGAAATACAAAGACAAAACATCAAATGGAGTCCTCTAGATAAAGAGTAGATAAAGGTGAACTTCGATGGCACGACAAGGGGTAATCTAGGTCAATTAGCAGCGAGATATGTGGCAAGAAACCATGAAGGCATGATTTTGGAAAAGTGTAGACAAGGCTTAGGATTTACCACCAATAATTTGGTAGAAGCTAATGCAGCCTTGGTGGCTATTTAGGTGGCAAAAAGACTTGGGGTTAGACACTTGCAGTTGGAGGGTGATTCAAAAATTATCACTTAGGCACTAATACATTTGATCTAGAATTCCGACGGAGAAGGTATATTGTGACCAAATTTGATTTTTTTTTGAAAAAATGGCATTGGAAAATCAACAATATAATACAGGTCATTATTAAACTTTTAAAGGAATTCCCAAAATTCAAAGTATCCCATATTTTAAGAGACGGAAATCAGGAAGTGTTGGTTAACAAATTTTGTTCCCTTCAAAATATGACAATATGACTCCTAGCCCTAGATTAGGGAACAAACTACTAAAAAAATTTGGAGAAGTTGTGTTTGTTTTGCAACTTTCCTCTGAATTTTAGAGGAACAACTCCCTCTTATGATATGAATTTTATTTTTTTTTGGGTATACTTTTAACCAAAAACAGGAAAGGCAAAATTTTAACCAGAAAGTCCTAAAGGAAAAATAATTAATTGCAAAGATAATGAAAGAGCTCTTCGAATCAACCATCAATTAGCCACTATCATAAAGTACTCATGTAAAGATAAACATCACACAATAGTGAACATTAGAGGGGAAAAAGTCTTAAATAACTCATCGTACATAAATTTGAACATAAGGAACTCACATAAGAAAAATGCAAACTCATCTACTGTAGCGCAAAGTCCAATCATATAGATAATCTATTCAAAAGTTTCCATACTCAGAATTAAACAGTAGATTCCAAAACATATCCATATTCTACTTGTCTTTCAAAAAACAATCCCCAAGTCTCTCTTTCTAAAACTTTTTTTTCTTCCCCCATTTCCTCTATTTACTATCACTTTATATCTAAAAACCCCCTTTACCTTTTCCAATTTCCAAGAAACTGTCTTGAAAAATGAGCATTTTAAACATGATTTCAAATAAAACAAAAATTACCAGAAGGTTGCATCATTAACACTAAATTTTATATTATAAACAACTATCAATTTCATACTTCTTCATCAGGCACAGGTTTCTAACCAACAATCTGATTGTCGATCATCTCAGCCTTTGTCTCCTCTTCTATAAGCACCCAATAAACTGCTGAAAATTCATCCTCGTCTTCTATGAGTTCCCGGGCGAGGTCGGTCAGGTCGAAGAGAATGTCATCTTGCATGTGTCCTGCATATGCTCAGTATCTGGTTGTATTATGGGACCTTTTCTTTTAATGAACCATTCTTTTTGTATGAAATCTTGATTACCAGAGTTTCTTTCTACAACTATTTCTTCCTAAAAATACTCTTCATTATTTTCAGCTTGCCTAGTAATCTTTCCCAATAAGGTGATAACCTTTCTATATTCCACAAAATCAATTTGTTGTTTCCATGCAAGAGAATGTATCCCCTGGATAATATTTCCCTGCTCTCTTTCTGGCCAATTTAGGTCAGGATCAACAACCGGTAATTGGTTATTATGGGGCAAAACCATTTTTGGTAAGGAAAAATCGTGATGGCATGCATTACTTGATCAGTTCCTAAGGATGGTGCATTAGATTTTTCCTGCAAAAAGGTAATAATATCAAAAAATTGCAACTCACGTCATCACCTTTATGTGCCTTTAGTCATTTAATTTGTCATTAATTATGGTACTTGTGAATCTCCTTTTGATTTGTTTCTCAGAAATTGTATATTACATGATCGTGGGTTGACTTTGGAAATGGACATAAGGGAAACTGAAAGCTTCTGATACCGCAACATCGGTCTATAAGAGAGCATCAAGTATCATGAAGGAACAAGAGGCACAAGGTTTACTGGTTGTCAGTCGATAAACATCGACTTCTCCTTAAGATCATGACATCGGGAGAAAATAGAACTTGAGAAATACGAAGCATAGTTTCGATATGCCAGGGTTTTTCTGATAAGACATAAGCGATAGAAGGAAAGAGAAAAATCGTTTATTAATAGAGGTTTGGGCTTTTGAAAAATAAAAACAGGAGGATAATAGGAAGCAAATGTTAAAGAAAAGGAAGCAGTGGATTATCAACAAGGAGAAATCAAGTTGAATGAGGAAAGGATGATGTTAGCAAAATAGAGTTAAGATGTGGAGTATGTAATTACTCATTAATGCCAGTAGTGCAAGGAGAGAAGATGTATGTCGCTCTAAAGCATGGGAGATTGAAGGAAGTACACTAGATTGGTGTTTGAATGAGGTCAATGTATGAAGAATGATGCCCGTCTCACCAGAAATAAAGATGAATGGCAAAAGCTAGTGGTGGTCGATTAATGTTAACCTGACAAGAGATCATAACAAAGAATTCAAAAACCAAAAAATATCCCTTGTGGTGTAGGATCCGTATGCAAGATTTGTTGCCAAAATTTATGAGGAAATGCCAAGTTGGAAAAGGCATTTAAGACATAGGGTATTTCAAAGAAAATTATATACCATCACACACGACCTATCATTTACATTCATCAGTGTCTTGGTGAAGCTTGACATGGGGAAAGTGTGCAGAGTTTGAAGATGGAGGTAAATTTCTCGTTGCAGACCAATAAACAATAGGTGGCCTTTTAGGGCCGAATTACCAAGGACAATTTTGTCAAAATCTTCATCTTCAAAGAGAGAACCTTCATTATGTGGGTAAAAATCATGCTTGGGGAGGATCATGTAAATGGGGAATTCAGTTACCACACCAATGCGGATATTGCATTAATGTTCATGGCATGGTACCTTGAGCTGGAACCAAGAAATACGGTGGCGGAAATCATGAACATGTGTGTGAGGAAAGAATGGCTAGTGGGGATGGAGAATTTGTTAGAAATGGTGCATGATAAGGAGGGATTTTCATACCCAAGTGGGGTGTGGATACATGTTAGTGAATTCGCACATCCTCTTAGGCCATTTCTTTTGTGGAGCACGAACTGCAATAAAGAAGTGAGGAGAGCGATAGCTAAAATCGAGATGCAAGGGGTAAAATCATAGATTGAATCTATGATCCTTTGGGAGACCAGACTGGAGAAAGAAAAATGGGAAGCATACAAGAATTATCAGGCCTTGAAGGCAAAGTCAGTTCCTCCTAGGCGTAAAAATGGAAGACCTACGAAACCAAGGAGGATGAGGATGATCTATGTTCTGTCGTAGGGTGAGCCCTCTGGTCACCGATTCAAACAAGAGATTGTGAACCAAAACATGGCAATGATGTTGGCAAAGAATGAAAAAGGCAAAGCAGTGGTGGAGGAGGGGTAGGAGGTGGTGGAACTTGTTTTGTGTTTTTTGGGTTTTTTTATTTTATTTCTGTCGATATATGCTATAGGTGTAGATGGGAAAGGGGACTACAATTTTGGCATTTTGATGTAACGATTGTAAATAGCTGATATGAAATTTGCCTTGATATGAAAATCTGAGGACATGATACTATGAAAAGTACACTTATTTTTTGAATCAATACAAATATTAATTACCAATCAAAGAAAAGAAATGAAATATTATTGATAAAATCTGTGTCTTCTTCACATCTACCCTATGCTAAGGGTTCAAGAACCAAGGGGATGTGAAACTCAAAATAGGGAAAGGTTTGAAAGACCTATTAAATTATGTGACTATTAATGAAACCAAACCACCATGGGATGAAATATAGAAGTAATGCAAGACCAAATCCTAAATATCCATGGCCAAATGTGATAACAAGAATTTGAGTGACATCAAGGAAAAAACTAAAATAAGGGGAGTAGACATAAAGACCAACCCTAGTGGAGAAGATAGAAGACTCAGACAAGAAATAGAAAGAGAAGAAATACATTGAAGAAGAATGGAAATAACAATAAAGGAAAATTTGGAGCATGCCAAAAAGGGTGTTTTTGAGCGCACCACTATGGGTGTTGCTAAGAAAAGAGGAAAGAGAAGTAGAAAAAGAGATGAAAACATCTTGAAAATTTTGAATTCCCAATTTGTTAAAATGCAAGAATTGGTAAACACTAAAAAATCAAAATTTGAAGGGTATGAAAGAAGGCTATTGTTGTTAGGAACAAGTAGTAGCAACATGGATCCTACCCTATCACAATCCCTTCTAAAACATTTTACCAACATTACAGCCAAATTAGATGATAGGTTCAAGGAGCTCCTAAAAACTCTAGAAAGAACCCCATTCCTAACTGATAAATCATTTACAAATCAAGGAGTAAAAATGAGTCTTGAAATGACACAACCCTCAAACTAGGACCCATCCCTAGCTAGATATAAAACTAAGAGAATCAAAATAGAAAAGACACCACATTAAGTAGATAAGAACAATGAAGAGAAGAATAACATAAAAGAAAGTAGCAAGTGAGAGATACTATGGAGTGAAATACTAGGAGAGAAATGTTTTTAATCAAACTACAAAGAGACAAGGGCAAAGAAGATAAGCCCCAACATACTAGCATAAAAGAGAAGAACACATCAAGCTAAAATAGGTAGCTAAAATTGACTACCACCTACCAAGCATCAAAAAAACTCAAAGTAAACTCTACCATAATGGAGACCATCATTAATATTCTAGTATTTGGAATCGATACTATTGATTCAAGAGAGCATTGTTTGATCCTAGAATCAATATGGGAGAAAATTGATAATTTTTTCAATAAATAAAATTGTTAGACTTTGTAGAATCAATGTGGGGGGAGTAATTAGAATGGTATGTGATACACTATCCTCAACATGCAACCACTTGGAAAGAAGTTAAGTTAGAACTTTTGATAAAATTTGGGACACCAAAAATCCCCATAGAGAGAGCATTACAAAAATGAGAAGCCTCACACAAGGCATGACACCCATCAAAAAATATGATAGGAAGTTCAAAGAAGTATGCAAGAAGTTAGCGGAACCTATAACTAAGAAACATAACATTGAATGGTTCATTTTCAAACATAAGAGCAAGGTTGGATGGAAGAGACTTTCATAGATATGGAAACATGATTATAGTGGCCTATCGAATAGAGGACCCTTGAAAATTACTCAAACATGAAACTTTTAGAAATCCTATAGGATAACATTAATAAATTATCAATCCAATAAGAAATAAGGACATCTAAACCTCAGCGTATGTGGTGCACATATTGTAATAGAGAAGGACACATCCATAATTTATGTCCCAAGAATTTAAACCTAATTATGTCTTTTGTACATATTGTTAGGATTGGGATCTGAATTTTATTGAGAATTGTCCAAGAAATAGACCATCCATCCAAAACAAAGGCAATTCATGTTGTTCAAATAGAGGTTGCACATAAGAAGAAATAGATGATGTAGGCTACTAAATTCCCCTATGGAAAGAAAATTGACATGCATGTGCAATGAAGAACAATCAAGGGTACCAAGATGATGATAGAAATTCTAATTACAGAGGAGGTTGAGGAAATAAGAGAAGATATTATGCAACCTACTTTAACTACAATAAATTGGCCACTATGCATTAGAGTGCTCAACACAAAAAGACTAAGATGCACATTTTGTGGAAGAGAACACATGATGTTCACATGTGAGTGTTGGAGGATGTGTTGATATGTTGTTATGGTTGTCATTGATGTCAAACTTGTTGTTCCAAATTGGTCTGAAATATCTATGGTGTAGAGTTATCTTATTATATTTTTGGCACAGTTGTTATGTTGGTTGTTTCAGAAGTGTTTGGGTTCAGAATCTATTGTTGATGTTGAGTGTTGTTGTTATCTTCATTCAATATAGTTTAAGTATCATGGATATGATGGTTCTATGATCTAAAAACATCTTTGTGTTCTCCCAATGTTGTGGAATTGATTGTTGTTGGTTTTGAGATTCTATGTTATACCTATTCTTAGGTTTGGATATGATTTGTGGAAATATGTTTAATATGTTATGGGTCTCACTGTAGCGTTAGGAGATCTAGATTATAGTTATTTGCATTGGAGAGCATGTTTTGACCATTAATTTCTTATATGGATTCATGATGCATTGATATGTTGTTGGTTATGTTCCATTGATTGCAGATCGGTGAATTGATCTTTGGAAGATGTGTTTTAGTCCCCTCTTTCTCCTTGAGTGGATCAATGTATTTTTGGTTTAGAAAGTATATATTGATTCAGACCAACTTGGTTTAAGCTTTGATGATCTATCTTTTATATAAGGATGTAGATGTATTTGAGTTGGTAGAGAGAGAGAGAAGAAGAAGAAGAGTGTGTATATTTGGGATGTAATAAGGTGTGGAGTGTAGTGAAGATGGTCAGATAAGTTTAGTGAAGAGAAGAAGAAGAGTGGTGTTTGAATGATATGGGAGCTATACTAAGACTATTATAGAGATTTGAGATAATTTTGGTAGTTGAGGTCAGGTTTGTGTGTGTTGTTGTTGGTCGCTTGATGCAGAGTTCAAGGACAGCTTCATGATCAAGAGATCCTTCTTTTCAGATCATTTTTTGTATCTTTCCCTGAGTGCAGTTAGCTTCAATTTTTGCAACTCCTCTTTGTATCTTTCCCCATGAAAAGTTATCCTTGGTGTGCAAGTCTGGGGTAGTGAGCTCCCTTTTATAATCATTTCTATTCATAGTGGATATATTTTTGTGGTCGGGTGCTCACCGTGGTTTTTCCTTGTTTGTATTTTCCACGTATAAAATCTTGGTGTTCATGTGTTGATATGTCTTGTTGATTAATTGTTTATGTTATGATTTAATTGTTTGTTTAGACTGTTTCACCCCCCCTCTCAATCCTTCTTTGGGTTCAACAATTGGTATCAGAGAAAGGTTCCTCTTGAGTATGGTTAATCGCTTGAGGTAGATCCGGTATGGTGCAAGACATTCATTACAAAGTTTCTATCTTTGATGATATAAATTTTTCATACTAGAAGGAGAGAATGGAGTCACATTTGGAGACATTGCAAAATGGAATTTGGGAAATCATTCAGACTGGATATAAATCTTCATAAGGTGGTGCGAAGACTCTCGATGAGATAAAGTTGAAGGAAGATAGTGCAAAGGCTAGAGCTATAATTCTAAGTTGTATAAGTGATTAAGTATTTGTAAGAGAAAAAAATTTGAAGGAAGCTAAAGTTGTGTGCAATAAGTTATGTTTGGCATATGAAGGTGATCCAAAGACAAAGCAGGCTAGGTTGATGAATCTGAAGCAGAAGTATGAGTACCTGATAATGTTGGAAGATGAGAGTGGTGAGAACTATATTCATAGAGTAATTGATCTTTTTGATGGAATTAGATCTATCGGTGTAAATCTAGAAGAATGTGATGTTGTGCAAAAGATTTTGTTTTGGATTAAGGCAAAAACAGGTTTTGAAGGAGCATCGAAACCCTTTACAAAGGAGATTCTAAGAGATTTAGAATCCACAAAGAAAAACACAAAAGAGAAGTTGTCATAAAATTGAAACATTGAGAGAACAGACAACCAAAAGACAAGAGGCTCCCAGAGCCAAAACCTAGAAATAGAGTTGTTACAAGAACAACCAACAGCCAGCCAAAAACCAGCCCATCAGGATTTACCTTTAACTTTTCTCTTGTGGGAACGAAGAGTCGTATCAAAAGAGGGAGAAGAACGCTTAGATTTCTTTCCCTGAATAGTGATCCAGCCCTCCTACACTTGTGCAGCCTTACTTTACAAATGTACAGAACCACCCTCAGCCTAAGAGGGAAAAATAGCATCACCATTATCAAAATCTCTCCCAGCAAACAAGCCATTATCACACAATTCACCGAGAATGGGTGCCTGAAGCCAATTCACTCTACCAAAAAGCGACCCAACCTAAGTCTCCTTCTAAGGCATGCAACACACATTAGCACCAGCAGCCCCAACATCAGTCTCCACAATAGCTTGAGGAGAAGCAATAACACATTGAGATTCTAGCCCATAAATCTCATGCTGAGAATCCAGCACAACCTCCTGAGAAACCACAGGTTTCTTACAAAATCTCTCGATTATATAGCGTTGAATTAATGCACCTTTCCACCATGAAGCTGCCAAAGATTTCTTCTCAGTTCCATAATGAGAAGTCGCATGACCTGTATTGAAGCACCTCCTACACCTGAAGGAGATCCCTTCATAGTCTAAAGGTTAACCCAACAACCCTTAGAAGTAATAAGTGAAATCTCAGTAGGAAGACCTTTAAACATCTATATCAACAAAGATCCAAGCAAGTGCACAAGATTTTGTTGACTTTTCCTAAATCCTAAAAAGCATACAGATGTGTTATCCAAGAGAGAAATGTTTTGAGTAAGTATACTATTAATCATCTTATTGGTACCTTGGCATCCTATGAGATTTTAGAAATCCAAAGCAAGAGAAAAGAGAAGAAAAATAAGTAGCATTTAATGTTACAAGACTTGATGATCTGAAATACAATGGAGACCTAGATGAAGTTGAAGCAAATTTTGTGAGAAGATTCTAGCAAGGCATTGGAAAATACAAAGGTAAGTTACCTCTAAAATGTTTTTCTCGTGGTAGAATTGGACATTATGCTTCTAATTGCACTTACAAAGAAGACTATAATAAATTGGATGATGAGAGAAGAAGATGAAATTTAGAAGATGAACTTTCAATAGAAAGGAGAAGAAGGTCTTATGTTCTATTGAGGAACATACATCTAAAGATGAAGTTGATGATGAATCAAATGAAGAATCTTTGTTTCTAGCAATTCAGGATAAGAAGAATGCTTTGGAGAAATTGAAAGATGAGAAAGTTGTTAAGACCACATTGCATTCTAAGATAGAACCGAATACATGGATTATAGGCTATGAATGTTTAAATCATATGATCGGTGATAAAGATAGGTTTATTAATCTCAACAAATATGATGGAGGATCTTTAAAGTTTACTAGAGAAGATGGTGTAACTATTAGAGGTATTGGAAGCATTTCTATTGATAGTAAGCATAAGACCGATGATGTTTATTATGTTGAAGGATTAAGACATAATTTGTTAAGTGTTAGTCAAATGTGTAGAAAAGGGTATGAAGTTTTGTTTAGTAGTACCAAATGTGTGATCATAAAGGAGAAGACTAGTAAAAGAGTTGCAAAAGGAGTTACAATAGGTGTAAATATTTACTACATTAAGGATAGAGAAGAGAATAAATGCCTTGTAGCACAAAAGGTTAAGATTGTTCTTGCAATTCCAGAGAAGACAAGTGATATGGAAGAAAGAAAAGAGAATGAATCAAACATAGAAGAAGAAAAAGAAGAGGAAGAATCTGAAAAAGTTCCCACCAAGTATGTTCAGAAGCGTCATTCAAATAATTGGAGATAAATCAAAAGGTGTTCAAACAAGAAGGAATATTGTAGAAGCTCAAGATTAAGTTGTAGACACATAAATTTATCCCTCATAACTATCCTATTAATGAAGTAGGCATTATTGTCTAAATTATTAAACTTGATTAAAACAATAAATTATTTTTCCTCTATTTTAATTTATTAAATAATTATTTACTCATTCATTAACCTATATCATCTCATGAAGCCATTTAGATCCCTAATCTCCATATATTCACAAAACCATCCTCTATTTATTCCCTTCTTCCTCTCCTAATTGCATTCATTTAATGAATGTGGGATAACACTCGTCTCTAACTACCTCCTTTATCCCACATTCATCCCTCACCTTAATTCCTTCATGAGGATGCCTATAAAACCATTTGCCCCTCGCATTTAGCACTCTCTCGCTTCTCATAATCTTGAGGTCATAATGTTGTTTTGGTTCCTTGCATTTGCAAATCTTGTTCTTGCATTTTAGCTTGTATGTTTGCTCATTTCTTATTCATCATCTCATGGTTTCTCACATTTGATATCGCATTCCTCTATTCTTCATAGCCTTTGGTGCTTAGTGATAAAATCTGAGAGCATAACTATTCATTGTCGGATCTTGAAGATAGCAAGGTAATAGAGTTAAAATGCATGTTAATTTACATATTAATTTATTTTAATTGCATGTGTGTTCTTACAGGTACTCTATTGATGATGGTAGAAATAATGTAGATCTTAATCTAATAAGATCTCAGTCAGTTTTCCCTCTACATTGGTACGCTCGGTGAGATAGCCCTTGTCCTTTTGATTGATCCTATTTTTTCTTGATAGAGGTAGTTTTCTTTAAAATTTACAAACCGTGACACATTCAATGCTCAATATATGCATTTGAATGATTCTATTTGCATAAGATACATCTTTGTTTTGTTTAGTGAAATGGATCTTTGTGCAAATGAGATGGCATTTCAGTGAGCTATTCTATCAAATATTTTAAAATTTTGATTACATGCATTCTTTGTGCCTTGTTTCTTGCTCCCACATACTTTGCAATTCAAAACATGTTTTTGAAAAATTTTAAAACAAACAATGTTCGTTTTTGCAGCACTATCCTTGGTCATAATGTGCAGAATCTTTCTCTTTGCCTAACTTCATTCCCATGTATTTGTACATTTTGCAAGAAAATCATTTTACTTACCCTATGTGTTGTAGATATTCTGTCAAATAGGGAGGATGTTGAACAAGGCCGTGGAATTTGGTTTTATAACTACGAATGGCATTTTATTAGAAAATTTACAAAGTTGGTTTAATAACTACTGAACGTTATCTACAGGCGGCATTTCTTTTTCTCAAACATTTTTTGGTTGCATTTTGTCAAGCCCTACGTATAAATTTATGCGGCCACTAAAATAGCCTACATATTTGATCTATCTTTCACTTTTTTTTGCAGTTCCAAGCACATATTTTGCGGTCATAAAAAAACAGTAATATTTTACATGCAAAGATGCTCTTTCTATCCTAGATCATTTCAAATGTTGTTCACACATTTTATAATCTGCCACATTTTTGCATTGTTTAGAAAGTCTTAAAGTGGCCCACATTAACATGGGGCTTGATTTAGTTTTTAAGTCTTGATTTTAATCTCTCTTTTTTTTATATTCTAGTGTGGTTTTAGTATTAGTTTTGTTTTTGTTTTTAAAATTTAGTTCAGTTTTTAGTTCTTTAATATTAGTTTTCTTTTTAGTTTTTTAAATTTAGTTAGTTTTTAGTTTTTTAATATAGTTTTGTTTTTAGTTTTCAAATTTAATTTAGTTTTTAGTTTTTTTTTAAATTTTTAATTGGTTTTGTTTTTAGTTTTAATTTAGATTTAATTTTAATTTCAGTTTGTTTGTTTTTAGTTTGTTTGTAAGGTCTTTGTTCTGTTTGTTAGTAAGTCTTGTGTATTTGTTTTTTATTGTTAGTGAGTCCTTGTCCCTTGTTTTTGTTGGTTAGTAGGGTCTTTGTTTTTTATTAGTTTTAAGTGTGTCTTTGTTGTGGTTCATTAGTTTGTTTTAGTGTGAGTGGTCTTGTCAATTGGCTTTTTTTATTTTGAGACTAATCTTGTAGGTCTAACGATTTGTGCAGGGCATCCCTTCTCGCTTGTCAAAGATCATATCATACTAACTTGTGTTGTGCAGGATATTTGTCGAAGAAATTGTGATTTTAAAATGAACTGTTTTATTTTAACTTAAATCACATTTCATTTTCGGTGCTTAAAAAAAAAACTATTTTTTGTGATTGGTGCACTTGCACATCTGTAGGATGGACCCACCATTACACCAATTATCCTCTCCCCTCGCCTTCATGGATTTTGGGTGTAAGAGAAAGGTGATTAACAATGCCCACTTTTTTTTAGTAGAGGGATATATTTGATTGGGGATTTTATCACCTCACAAGGGTATTTTGAATCGAGACATGTTGGAGATATCGTCTCTTCCAATGGGTTGTGAGCGGTGTTTTCCAAACCGCAATACAAATGGGTAGCAAGTGAAAGCTTGTCCAAACTAATTACATAGGTGGAGTGATGAGTGAATTTGGCTATGCAAAGGCCCCCTTTGCACCAATAAGATTAGTAATTTAGTCTTAAGTGGCTTTCTCTGAGAATTTTTATGGATTGGTGTTCCTTGGATAATTACTATGAACCTTTGTTGTAGAAGCCCAAAACCTTTTTGCTTGTTGGTTCAAGAGGTTGGACCTCCAAAGCTGCCCCACACATATTATTCATTGTCAAGACAGATGTTCCTCGGTTCATAAGGTCTCCGGATCTTTGAGTTATGAGATTTTGGTGTGCCCAATCGAGAAGTGTGTGTCGTGTAAGGGGGAGCCAATGCCACCAAATCTCTTTTTGTTCACTTTGTTTAAGTATATGTATTAATCCAAGTGGGGACTCAACAAGTAGTATTTTCTTTTCAGCCTAGGTTGTGCATTCTCACAAGTATTTTCAAATATGTAAAAACTAATGGAAAAATTGGGCAAATATAGGCTCCCAATCAAACATTTAGGAATTGTGCTTTTTTTCTTGAGTGTTTTCTTGTCACAATTGGTCAAATCAAATAAGAAAAGTCAACTAAGGTTATTTAGAGATCAACTAGACTTGTTACAATATAAAAAATTTGTATATTTGATCAATGAATTTATACTTTAGCAATAGAAAATTGAGAACATAAACAGATTTTTCTTTCTTGCGTCATCTTTCCAAATCTGATCTTTTAGGATTTGAGTCTTGGTCTTTGTATATCAAAGTCACTCCATCAGTCATACCCATCTACATATCATCATTTCTTAAATAGAACACTTAGCTTGCATCTAGGTTACTCTCTTTGGTCTTAAGATCAAACATTGGCTATCATATCCCCTTTACCACTTAAGGTCTATCATACTTGAGCTGGGAAGTATATCAGTATCTTAGGACAAGGTAACTTACTTGGAGTCCATCATCTCCTATCTTAGCATACCCTCCTTCGATCATTTTCCTTGTGTCTAACCATCATAGCACAAGTTTAATCTTGCCTACAAAATCATTTTCAAACCTAGAGTTACCTTTTATCTCACTTTTAGAGTTGTCATCATTTAAGATAGTCCAAACCTTATATTGATCTTCATAATCCATTTGAAGTCTTGTCACATTACACCCTTTAGGTTTTCCTTGCATTCTAAAAATTGCATCTCATCCAACCTTGAGTATCATATACATTGTTATATAGGTCAAATATCAAAATTATCAATCATGCCACCTAAGACTAGATATCAATTAAGAATGGAGCAACTACAAATAGATCATGAAATAAAAATGAAACGAATAAGAAAGGAATAATAGTGGTGAGGAGGTAGATCCCGAAGATATGGAAAGAGCACTTCATGATAAAAGATTTCTAAAATTGTTCAAGAAAGTGGAAAAGATTAATCTAAAACCTTATTTTAAAGCCATGGTTGATGAGGGAATAAAGATGCCTCCTAATTTTGTTGCACCCTTACTCATATATGAATGAGGATAAAGTAAAGGATCATAGACCTTTTTATTTAAGATCATATTAGAAGAGTTCTACAAAGACTTTGAAACCAACACCCACAAATGATCTTGTTTTGGATGAGCTTAGTGCATTACGACATGAATTGGATACTATTAAGAATGCTAAAATTGCTTCTCACAAGTTCTCTATTGAAGATATATGTCCATATTCTTTTGATCCTAGCATTCCAATGCCATCTTTTCCTAGAAATTGGGAGATACCTAAGCTTGGTAAGTATAGAGGGAAAGGTGATCCTATATACCATTTGAGAGAATTTTATGATGCAATCTTGGGGGAAGTGCCATAGAATGGTTTTTGAAATTACCTCCTACTATAAAATCATTTCAGGAATTGGCAAATAAGTTTATCTCACACTATGCATACAATTGCAAACGTGAAGTAACTATGTTAGATCTTTTCAATACAAATAAAACATAAGGAGTGTCTTTTATTTCATTTTTATAGAGATGGAGACATCTAACTAAAAGAGCACCATACAACATCCCTGATAAGAAACTTGTTGATATTTTTTGTCGTATTTTGATCAAAGAACTCAGAAACTCTTATAGATGATGGTACTATTAAGATATACAACAGAAAAGATTATAAGGGAAGTTATAGTTCAAACAACAATAATTAAACACCTTTTTGGGCTAAGAACAAACATATTGATAATCATGGATTCATTGTTTCTAAAGCTGCCAAACCAATCTATAATCTTAAATATTCCTCTTTAGATAAGGGGAAAGAGAAGAAAAGAAATTTTCCTAAGCAAACTTTCACTCCATTGGGATAGTCACTTAAGTCTACAATTAAGAATCTTCTTGAAAATGGTGTTATAACATTGCCAGAGATAAGAGAATACAATTTGTTACTACTTATCAAGTTGTCATTAGTTTTATATCCAAAGTCATTTTATATACTCTAGTCGGTTACTACTACTGAAACATTCAGTCGGTATGCATAGAACAGTCGACTATAGAAGAAAGTAGCCACAGAGCCCAGTATGGACCAAGTTGTCTACCGAGCAGAAATAATGATACACAGAGTGAAACGTGTTACCAGATTCATTGAATCTAGACACACATGGGAAAATGTGTTACAAGATCGAGGAACATAGAACTGTTATCACATTGGAAATTGCACTTAAGGATTGTGTATGATTTTCAGGTCATCTAACCAATGAAATATTTTATATAGTTATTCATTCGATAAATCATGTTTGTAAGATTGAAGCAATGAATCAGATCACCGACATAAGAGATCTATTTATATAGCATGGATTAAGGATAAAAGTATGATAGAAAGAGATATACAGAGGTGAATGAAGCAAGACATGTGTGATACATAAGAAAGCACTAAGTGTTATGATTGTTACAGAGACACAAAGGTCACCGAGAAGGATTTCAGAGAATAGTCAAAGAATAGAGTAAATAGAAGGGTTTACCGAGTTATTCTATGGGTTACCGAGGTATGCTATAAGCAAGGTAATCTTATTTTGAGCACATAGAATCTGTTATAACAATCCAGATGTAAAGTTACAGATATTTGTAAAGATTTTATTGAAATATTTTGAAGTTGTAAGAGAAACCTTTAACAGGGTAAAAGACTCTAACTAAGTCTATAAATTCTAAAGCCTCTAACCAGGTGCAGCATTTAGTTTAAGTGTTGTAAAATCCTTTAGCAAGGTAGATCTAATAGATCTTGATACTCCTAATAGGGTAAGCTATCAGAAATAGCTGAACATGTAGCTCTAACCGAGCACTCTTTATTATTGCAGTAGTGAAGTTGTGGGTGCCATCCCCACTGTAGTTTTTCTCTCTAACCAAGAGTTTCTGCGTAACCAAAATATATGTGTTATGGAGTGAATCATGTATGATTGTTATCTATTTGTTTTAGCTTTATGTTATGTTGCAGCAGTTTTTGGTTTATGCATAACAGTAAAGTTATTGTTGATAAAAGATTTGAAGTACTGATTCACCCCTCCCCTCTCAGTACATTATCTTTCCATATTGGGCCTAACAATTGGTATCAGAGCTTGAATCTTGGAAAAAGGTTTAACAACCTAAAGAGAAAGATCTTATCAATGGAAGGTTGTAAACAATCTCGGAGAATTGTGTATCTGCAAGAAGAGTTGGATCATGCTAATCAAGTGATTGCGGACATGCAAAGACAAATGTAAAAATCATTGAAAGTGAGAAGAAGATTATCTGATGATTTGCAGGACTCTCAAGAGTTAGTGGAACAAATTGAAACATCATCTAAGAATAGGATATCTGAAGAAACTGAAGAAATGATTGGAGTATTGAAAGAAAAGAACAAAGCACTGGCTGATCAGCTAAAAGCAATGAAAAGAGGACGTGAACATTTCAGCACACAGATGACTGAGAATCTTGATGCATTAAGGATAGTTGAAGATAAAGTAAGAGATCTAGAAAGAGAAAAACAACAGCTTGAAGCTTTAGTATCTGAAAAGAATGAAGAAATTACAAGGTTGACAGGGATTCAACAAAATCTGTCAGATCAATTAGGTTATGCACATCATGAAGCAAATCTAAAAGATGATGAGAATCAAGCATTGAAACTTGAAGTATCAAGGTTGACCGATGAACTTGAAACAGAAAAGAAATCCAAGGAAACACTGAAGAAGAGTTATGAAGCATCAAAGATGTTGGATGAGCAACTGAATACAAGAAGACCCAACAAAGAAGCAGAACTCGGTTACAAAGGAAAAGACTCTACCGAGAAGGGAATTCATACAACTGAGAGAGGAGAATCATCAAAGCAAGCTGGAAACAAGAAGCGCATCAAAGGAAAGAAGCCTATTTGCAACTACTGTGGAAATCAAGGTCATACTGCTAATATGTGCCAAATTAGAAAAGGTAAGCAACCGAATGTCACTAAGTCTAATGGTTATTGTTACAATTGCAATAAATATGGTCACACATTTAACCAATGTAGGACAAAGTCTGTCAACAATTATCAAAAGGAAAAATTCAAAGGGTTTTGTAAAAAACTGCAATAGATATGGACATAGTACCGAGAAGTGTTGGCTTAAGCAAAAGAACTATATGTGGCCTGCACACCGAGCAAATATTGGAGGTTACCGAACTCACACAAATCCTTACTGATAGTATTCTGCAGTACCATGGGATTACAATACAAGGATATGGTGTTAATGTTGTGGAAGATATGGATATATAAGTGCCAACTGCTTTATAAGGTTTGGAATGAACAACCGAAGATCATGGAGAAATCCTGGTATGGCATGTTTTCATTGTCACAAAATTGGACACTTGGCTAGAGATTGCAGAGATCAACCTAGAGGAGACACTGAAGAAATAAAAGAAAAATTACAAATGATTTGGAAAAAGAAGGAAATTGTGTCAAATGAAGAAAGCACCTTACCTACCGAGCTAGGTGCACCTATTCCAAATTAATCAGTAAAGGTATGAAGGGACTGCATTCTCTCAAAGATTAAATCTTAACAGTTCCTATTTTATCATGCACTTAATTCAAAATCTGCATAGTTAAAGATGCATTAGAAAGTTTGAAATTCTATCAAAGTCTTTTGGAGCACTATACAAGAAGACTGTCAAGTCGGTGAATACAGGAAGCCTGTCAAGTCGGTAAATGAAGAAAGTTTGGTTACTCGGTTAAAGCGCAAAAAGGAAAGAAAGTTTAGTGGAACCGAGTGCATTTAATGTTTTTTTGACCTAACCTGCACAGAGCCCGATAAGGTATATTGTATACTTAAAGCATTTACGTGGTCATTTTTCACTCACCAAGTTTTCAAGAGAGCAGAGCAAAGCGAATCAAAGGTGATCAAACCACCTCCCGAGTGAATTTCAAAGGTATTTACATCAATCTCAACACATTGTTAAGATGGTTTACCGATCATATCAAGTTGTTACTATCTGCTAAGTGTGAAGCGTCTACCGTTTGAAAATCTTCAAACCCTAAGGATCTTGTTTTAATTCTTATCTGAAATCTGCAATGGCACCTATGATCCAGAATCTCGTTGTTATTGAGAATATCGAAAAGCCCTCAATGAAATACTCTTAAACTCCCAAAATTGCATATGAACCGGATGACAAAACCGCATTTTCACTTATTCCAGATAGAGTTTTATTAGTCAAGCATGTGAGATTCTTCACTAAATGTCAAGTTGAAGAACTAGGTCATGTTGAAATCAAAGACACATATGATGAATTGTGCACCGATGGTAAAATGGATAGCAAGTATGAGCACATTAAGATCAAGGGATTGACTGAAGCCCTAACCTATACCCATGTCTTCAAACCCCTGTGGGTCAAGTGTGTTCTGAGCAGAGTTCATGATGACTTCATGTGGCTAGAAGAGCAACCGTTTAAGATCACCAAGGAAATCATTCATTTGATCACCGGTTACCTTATTTATGATCATGCTCGAGCTCAAAAAATGATATCACAGAAGGAATTGATTAGTTTAACCGGAGTAGAATCAGATTGCAGAGGACTGAAATTGAACAATGTCACTAATGCAGAACTAAAGTTTGCCATTAGAGTAATAGTTTTTGTTTCTTCCAATCAGCAAGGGAAAACAATGTACCCTGTGCAGCAGTAGACTTAGCATATAAGATTGTGAAGAAAGGAATGAAAATTGATTTATGTGAGGTATTGCTGAAAAAAATGTTTGAGAATCTGAACACCATAAGGAAGCCAAAGAAGAACAATTCAGCCAATACACTAAAGTTTGGATCACTGTTAATATGCATGTTTTTCTATTTTGAAAAATTCTTTCCATCAGTCGGTAAAGTTGTTTGGGAACTACACCGACCAATCACCCATCAAATCAATGACCTCATCAAGAAGCTAGGTGATAACTTTAATGATATTATGGATGATTACTTTAGCAAGTTGCAGGAAAGGATGCATAACAGGTACCGGATTCCACCCAAGCTAGTGGATACAAGGATGACATATGTTTTGAAGTGGACACTGATTACTGTTATGTGAATGTTGTGGAACCAAGAACTCAATCTTTGCCACCTATGGGTTATGAGATTGATTTTGATATCACACAACAATACATAGATGCATTTCTGACATTACCAAGGCATGCTACCAAGCTGAGGTATGGAACATATGAAGAAGTGAAGGAAAAAGTAAAAATGAGCATTGTAGTACCCAAAGCTACAAGGAAGGCAACAAAGATGATAAAGGCATTAACGGAGAAATTTGGAGAAGATTCTTCCTCCACTCCTGTCAAAGGCACTATAGCCATTACCGAAGAGGAATCTGAAGCCCAAGAGGTAGCTATAACACTGAGCACCGAATTGCCTAAAGGAAAAGTGTTGAAAAGAAAGAAACAGGATACATCAAAGGTGTCACCGACTCCTCTTGCAAAGCGACCTAACACAAGAGCATCTACAGCTTCACTAAGTAAGAAGACAAAGAGTCTTGCCACACCCAAGGTAACAAAAACTTACAAGAAATCTACTCGGAGACTCATTTTGACCAAAGAGTCTAGTGACACCGAATCTGAAGATGCAAGTAAATTTCAGATTGTCAAGAGCAAAAAGGTAAATGTACATAGTGTTGAAAATTTTTGTGCTAATCTGAAGCAATATGGTGGATTTGGATCATTCAGATATGTTAAGTATGAATCCAGATCTGATGATGAAAAGAGACAAATAGAAGAAGTTGTCATCTGCACACTACTGAAATTCCGATTGGTCCCATTGGAAGTATGTAAATCTCTTCCAAATGAATTATATTTGCATATTGACAATAGGTGGAAATATGCAATGGACTTAGAAAATCAGATTAGAGAAAGAAGTCTGGTACATCTTTTCCCAGACATGTCGGTAGATGAGATCACCAAAAATCTCACAAACTACCACACAAAATTCCTAGTCAAGCAAAGAGCTTTGAAATTGATGAATGGCCTTTACTTGGATGTAGAGAATGAGACCAAGGAAAAATGGCAGGAAATCTTTCAAATCAAGAATGTTGGTGAACAAGATGAAGTTGAAATAGTTGATGTCACTGAGAAAGATCCTGATATCACCGAGCAAGATCTTGATATCACCGAGCAGGACCTTGCTGACACTATACAAGTAGATGAAGATATCATGGATATAGAGGCACTGGAACAGGAAATGATAGAAGGGAATGCATATGCCCAACTTGTATCCAGTGAATCAGTTTTGGAGCAAGTTCAGCCCTATCCTCCAATCAATCAGCCTATTTCAACCGACGCCCCTAAGGATATGGAGCAAGGCACAGAAGGTCACAAGTCAATAGCAGGAGAAGCTACTTCTCAAGAACAGACCTCTCAAGCTCCTTCCTGCACTAAAAATGTTGCAACCGAGACACCAAGCTCAGAGACACCACAGGACACTATAGAGGCTAAAGAAACCGACCAAAGTGTTGCCTCTACCAAGCAACCTACTGAGGGTCAACAAGCCTCACAAGCCATTGTTTTAGTCCAACCGATGAAAGGTAAAGAAAAGAAGATGAAAAAGCATGGTTTCAAATTAGATTTGTCAAAACCAATAGTGTTTCCCAATGTTGATATATCCAAATTAAAGGGGCAAGCACTCATTGAATTCGGTGAACTATACAAAGCCAAAGCTAAATAGGAGAAGCAAATGGCTATTCAAAAAAAAAATAAAGTACTTCAAAAGGTGAAAGCACTCTTAACCGATATGCTACTTGAAGCTACAGTAACCAAAGATGCAGTCATCCACATTCAACTGGATGAACTCCTAACCAAGATAGAGACATCTAGAGTAGATGCATCCGAATATTTGAGCAAGTTAAAAGGCAAGGAGCTCACTGCAAAAATGATTGAAGAGGTACAGAAAGCTATTGCCATTGGCAAAGTTAAACTTGTCAAATTTATTGCTGAGTTGACCCCTCAACTCAAGCACATTCTTTATTTATTTCAGAAACTCTGTAAATTTTCTTTATTTATTAAATATATCAAGAATAAAACAGAAGCAATAGAGAAAGAGATCACCGATCTCTCAAATAAGTTGACCACTGAGCCACATTCCATTCAGAATTTTTATACCAAGCTACAACAGCTCATGGCTCAACAATTGGAACTAAGGAATGAAGAACACGAGATAAGAATGGACATAATGACACTCAAACATTATTCCTTCCTCATCTTTCATCCTTCCAAGAACAGATCAACAAAGCTACCTACCTATCCACTCAGCAAGAGGGAAGCACCTTAGATGGACTCATTTCACTGTTAGCTGACATTCAAGCGCAGAATTCACTTATGGATAGTGTTAAGGATGCCCTCTCTGCCACTCTCACCGATGCAAGGACAAAGTATAACTCCATTTTTGACCAGTTGCCCCCACTGAATGGTAACTAAGTTTTGATGTTTGTCAAAAAGGGGGAGTGAGTATCATATCAAATTATACAAGGGAATGTAGTATACAAGGGGAGTATATACCAAGCAAAATAGAGTATTCAAATGCAGAGTCAATTTTGATAGGGAACAGAGGAAAGAGAAGTGAACTGAACAGTTATCACAAAACATTGATCACCGAGCATGCAAAATCAGAGTTTTGTACAGTATATTGATAAGGGGAGTATATCTAAATATACTATTTCATTGACTAATGTATAGACTGTCTGTTTAGTCAAATTTTGTAAGTATATAGATTATTGAGTTATGACTTTGAAAGTAGTTTTGTCAAACATCTCAACTAATGTCAAAAGGGGAGATTGTTACTACTTATCAAGTTGCCATTAGTTTTATATCCAAAGTCATTATATATACTCTGGTCGATTACTACTACCGAAACATTCAGTCGGTATGCATAGAACAATCGGTTATAGAAGAAAGTAGTCACAGAGCCCAGTATGCACCGAGTTGTCTACTGAGTATCATTCTATGTCTACCGAGCAGAAATAATGATACACCGAGTTGATATACACTGAGTGAAACGTGTTACCAGATTCATTGAATCTAGGCACACATGGGAAAACGTGTTACAAGATCGAGGAACATAGAACCGTTATCACATTGGAAATTGCACTTAAGGATTGTGTATGATTTTTAGGTCATCTAACCAATGAAATATGTTATATAGTTATTCATTCGATAAATCATGTTTGTAAGATCGAAGCAATGAATCAGATCACCGACATAAGAGATCTATTTATACAGCATGGACTAAGGATAAAAGTGTGATAGACAGAGATATACAAAGGTGAATGAAGCAAGGCATGTGTGATACATAAGAAAGCATTAAGTGTTATGACTGTTACAAAGACACGGAGATCACCGAGAAGGATTTTAGAGAACAATCAAAGAACAGAGCAAACAGAAGGGTTTACCAAGTTATTCTATGGGTTACTGAGGTATGCTATAAGCAAGGTAATCTTATTTTGAGCACATAGAATCTGCTATAACATTCCAGATGTAAAGTTGCAGATATTTGTAAAGATTTTATTGAAATATTTTGAAGTTGTAAGAGAAACCTTTAACAAGGTAAAAGACTCTAACTAAGTCTATAAATTGTAAAGCCTCTAACCAGGTGCAGCATTTAGTTTAAGTGTTGTAAAATCCTTTAGCAAGGTAGATCTAACAGATCTTGATACTCCTAATAGGGTAAGCTGTCATAAATAGCAGAACATGTAGCTCTAACCGAGCACTCTTTATTATTGCAGTAGTGAAGTTTTGGGTGTCATCCCCACTACAGTTTTTCTCTCTAACCAAGAGTTTTTGCATAACCAAAATATATGTGTTATGGAGTGAATCATGTATGATTGTTATCTATTTGTTTTAGCTTTATGTTATGTTGCAGCAGTTTTTGGTTTATGCATAACAGTAAAGTTATTGTTGATAAAATATTTGAAGTACTGATTCACCCCTCCCCTCTCAGTACATTAGCTTTCCCTATTGGGCCTAACACAATCCACAAGTCAAACCTCCATGGTGCAATGAAGATCATTTTTGTGATTATCACAGACGTAAAGGACAAATAGCTGCAATAAGCTTTAACATGTGATACAAGATCTTCTTCATGAGGGTAAAATTGCAGTTGATGGACATACTCCTTCTGATAACTCTAGTCATGAGGTGTTTAAGAATCCATTTCCAAAACATGATAAAGATAAAGGAAAAGCCCCTAAATCTAGTGATGGTGTTAATTATACTAATGTTCAATATGACTATTGCATAAACCATATCAGTGAATCTGATAATCATGTAAACACCTTTATAATCAAAGGTAAAGAACCTAAATGTGATGTTGTTACCCACAAAGGCACAGTTACCCTTCAAGGTCCTAGTTCTAGTTCTAAACTTGCAATACCAACTTCACAATATAACCTCCTAGAGCATTTAGGAAAAATCCTTGCACAAATTTCCATACTCAAGCTTCTTCACTCATCCCATGAGCATAAAGCCATTCTTGACAAAGCACTTGTCAATACCACTATGCCTAGAAACCTACATGTAGATCAATTTAAAGCCATGGTGGGTCATATCACCTCACCTCGTACCCACACTTTCACAAAAAATGACAATACCTCCATGCAACAACCTCACGATGCACCCTTACATATTGAAGACTATATACATAAAGTTAAGATCAAGCAAGTTTTGATAGATGGAAGAGCAGGTCCCAATATTTTCACTTTGAAAGTAATCATAGAAATAGGGTTCTCTGAGAGTGCAGTAGATCAGAAAAATAAAATCACTATCAAAGCTTATGATGAGGAGGAACACTCATCCAAAGGTTCTATTACATTGCCAATCAGGGTTGGTCATGTGGTGAAGGATGTGGTTTCCCAAGTCCTTGATCTCTGATTGACTTACAATGTTCTCCTTAGAATACCTTGGACACATGAAGTGCAAGTTGTTCCTTCTACATACCATCAATGTATAAAGTTCCCTCACAATGGTGCTGAAATAACTATAACAAGATATCCAAATCCCTTCATTTATTACAACAATCTAAATCCTAGGACTAAATCCACCATTCCTAGCAATCATGAAGCATCTCCTTCTCAAGCATATGTTGATCCTAAGTCTTTAAAACCATCCACATCTAAAAATAATGAGACTAAAATCAAAATACAAGTTAAAGAACAAGGATTAGGAGAATATACCATGAGTCATGCTCTTTTTACTAGAAAGCTACCTTTGTTTCCTCAAATTTATGGCAAACCACACATGATTGAAACTACAAAAGGGGGAGTTTTATCTAATAAAATGGAGGGAAAATGATAATTTAGAACGTCAAGGAACTGGGTATGAATCACCTAATATTATGGCTACTAATCCTAAATTCAAATCTCCTCTAGAGGTGGAAGCAACTCTTGATATTAATAGTCCTGAGAGTGGTTCCAACGGAGAATCCATTGAATATATCACCAATCATTTTGAGAATTCATATAGCCTTACCATCTCATCCACTACTTCCATTTCTACTCCTCTCCTAGACTTGGATCAACAAGAATTACAAAAGCCCTTACTTATCAGAGATCACAAATCAAGCTACAAAAAATAAAATTCAAAAGTCAAAAATGGGAAAAAGTCCTCTAGTTCAACTCAAAATCAAAAGTTGTTGGACTCTACAAAAGGAAACATCAAAAATAAAATTCCTATAAAGAAAAAAGAACATGAATTGATCTCCCTTAATGCTCAAATAACTAGGGGAAAAAGTTCTAAAATTACAAGTCAAAAGGAATACTTGTTGATCCTAAGTCTCCATCATTTCATGCTACTTTTACTTCTTTTCGCACACATTTTCCTTCATTCCACATTCATTCATTCCATACATTCATCCACTTTTGGTGATATATCACATCGATGGACCTTTTGCAGAACTTCCTCAAAGGGCTTTTCTATCTGAGTTACCCAAACCTCTTTTGTTGATGCACACATGAACCTATGTGACACACACAATAGTAATTCTACCTTAGTTTCTTTAGCAAGGAAGGAAAAACATAAAAGAAAGCTTGAACTTAATGGGCCAGGTTTAGACATCATTCCTACTATGTATGGACCAAGAACATCTCAACTAGCTACTTTGGAGGATGAACCGCTTGAGGATCCAATTAATGGCATTCACCTTCACAGGTTTTACACTTGAGTATTTTAGAGAGTTTCTTTAAAAGGTCCTAAAAAATACAAAAAAATGAAAAAAGGTCTTAAAAAATGGAAAAAATGGAAAAAAGGTCCTGAAAAAAATGAAAAAAGGTCTTGAAAAAATTAAAGAAAAAAAATCAAGAAAAAGTGAAAAAAGAAAAGAAAAATGAGAAAAAATTATTGCCTTGATGAAAACCTTGCAAATAGGCATCTTGTGTGATGGAAAAAATGAAAAGCAATAAAAAGTAAAAAGAAATCATTCGCCCTATAGTGAAAACCTGGCAAGCAAGCACTTTAGGCAAGTACCATGGTAAAAAATGAGAAATTGGCGCCATGCGTAGTGACTTGTCTCTTTCTTCCTTTAGGATTCTACTTGATCTTTCACCTCACATCCATTCTCCTTATGCATCATAATAACCTTTCCACCCCACCATGGCTTGTGGATTATTTTGCATACCTTGTGTGCATGCTTCGTCTTGCACAATAAATCTGTCCTATTCCTTATTAGGGTATATCCTTCATTTCACAGTGGGTTGGGATACTTGGCATCTCACAATTGGAGAAACCCTTATGTTTGTTTGTCCTTTCTCTCATGATCTATAATAAAGTTCCACATGCACCATTAATCGTATCACTTCACTTTTGCTCTGTAATAAAGCATCCAATTTGCAAATGGGAGTACATATTCAGACTGACAAGCAGTACAACTTTGGGGTTTTAGCAAAATCATGACATGATCAAAATACGATCAAACAGACAAAACAATATTGCTATCAATGTCTTCAAATCTATTTTTTTGTTCGGTCTTTGATTTTTTTTTTTAATCTTTGGTGACATGTCTTTTAGCTTTCCTTGGATGTCTTTGACTACAGATTTTATCTCGATGATGTCTTTCACTAGAAATGTGAGGATGGGTCATGTTCATGTGTTTGTTGTCAATGGATTGTTCTTTAGTAATATGATGACTTGTCTTAGGACATGATTGTTTAAGATCATCAATGATGCATGGGTCTCATGTGAATTGGATCATTCCTTAACTATTTGATGTGTTTTCCTATATGCACAACTAGTATGATTCATTTGGTTCTAATATATATCTATATGATTTCATCCTTTTTCTATAATAATATCAATGATGATATAAGCACTTTAAAAGAACAATAATTTTCATCACTTCCCTTTTCATATTCATTTATTTCCTCATCTTCATTCTTTTCATCACTTCTTCATCTCCCTCGTCGATTCTTCATTTCTTTCATTCTATTCTCTATTTCTCTCATCACTTCTTCTTTTCTTTCCTCACTTCCTCTATTCTATCATTTCATTTCCTTCATTTCTTTCCTTATTTTTCATCATTTTCTATCATTCATTTCTTTCTTTCATCTTCCCTTCATCAATTTTCTTTATCTTTCATGTTTCAGTGATCAATCAATTGCTTTATCCAATTTATACATGTCTCTTAATCTTTTAAGCAATCGCTTTATCAAATCAATCAACTTTCTTCGCAAAATCTCATCACCCCTGGATCAATCAATCAATCAATCATTGGATTAACTTATGTTGCACTAGCATCAATCCTTATCAGCTTAATCAACTCAATCAACTTAATCAGCTTATCAATATGGCTATACTAATTATTTCCATCAAATGTTCAGTTACACTTCTTCATTGTGAATTTTCATCATATGTACCTATCAGCTTAATCACTTGCACAATATCAATCATCCAATCATTTTCCCATAATCTATCAAGAGTTTGATCTTCTCACAATCTGTTTGATCAATCTCTCAAGGGGTCATGTCATATTTATCATCATCCTTAAAAGGATATCCCCAAGGAATATATTAGTTGATCAATTTTCTTTGAAACAATGCAACAAGGTGCATTGTCTCAAAGAGGGGCAAAATATAGACACATAAATATATCCCTCATAACTATCCTATTAATGAATTAGGCATTATTGTCTAAATTATTAAACTTCATTAAAAACATAAATCATTTTTCCTCTATTTTAATTTATTAAATCATCATTTACTTATTCATTAATCTCTATCATCTCATGAAGTCATTTTTAATCCCTAATTTTCATCCTCTATTTATTCCCTTCTTCCTCTCCTGATTGCATTCATTTAATGAATATGCTATAACACTCATCTCTAACTATCTCCTTTATCTTTTATTCATCCTTCAACTTTATTCCTTCATGAGGATGCCTATAAAACCATTTGCCCCTCTCATTTGGCACTCTCTCGCTTCTCATAATCTTCAGGTCATAATGTTGTTTTGGTTCCTTGCATTTGCAAATATTGTTCTTACATTTTAGCTTGTATATTTTGTCATTTCTTGTTCATCATGTCATGGTTTCTCACATTTGATATCAAATTCTTTCATTCTTTATAGCCTTTGGTGCTTAGTGCTAAAAAATTGATAGCATAACCATTCATTGTCAAATCTTGAAGATAGGAAGGCAGTAGAGTTAAAATGCATGTTAATTTGTATATTAATTTATTTTAATTGCATGTGTGTTCTTGCAAGTACTCTATTGAGGAAATTCTCAAGTAGAAGGTATAGACTTTGAAGAAAATTTTGCTCTGGTAGCAAGGATGGAAGTTATTCACATGTTTCTTGAATTTTTTACTTACAAGAACTTTAAAGTTCATCAAATGGATATAAAATCAGCATTTTTGAATGGAGATCTAGAAGATGAAGTTTACATTCAGCAACCAAATGGATTCAAATTGATAGAATATATGGATATGTTGTGTAGACTGAAGAAAGATTTGTATGGGCTTAAATAAAAACCTAGAGCCCCCATATGCAAGACTGGACGGGTACTTACTTCAACAGAATTTCAGGAAAAGTATAGCAGATAGTAATCTTTATTTCAAGATTGATGGAGATAAGTTGTTGATTATTATAGTTTATATTAATGATATTATATTTGAAGGAAATGGTGATCTATGTAAAGAATTTGCTAAGGAGATGCAGAATGAATTTAAAATTTCAATGATTGGTGAGTTGTCTTTCTTTCTTGGGTTGCAAGTTGTTCAATCGAAAGATGGACTTTTTATTTCTCAGAGCAAGTATGTGAAGGAAATGTTGAAGAAGTTTGGTTTTGATGATTACAAACCGGTTATAACTCCTTTAACCATTGGATGCAAGCTGAGAAAAAATGATGAGTCTCTAAAAGTTGAAAAGAAGTACATATCGATGATTGGTGGATTGTTGTATTTGACTATGTCCAAATGAGATATCATGCAAGTTGTTTGTCTAGTAGCTAGATTTCAAAAAAATCTGAAAGTGACACATGAGAAAGCTATGAAAAACATTTTCATATACTTGAAAGGTACTATGGACTTTGGACTTTGGAAAAAGAAGGTGGAGAGTTTTTGTTGAAAGCATATACTTATGCAGATTGGATCGAAAATGTTGATGATCGGAAGAGTACTAGTGGTGGTGCATTCTTTTGGGCGGCAAATTGGTCTCCTAGTTTAATAAGAAACAAGAGTTAGTTTCCCTATCTATTGTTGAAGCAGAGTATATTGCAATGACGTCTTGTTGGACTTAGGTGATGTGGATGAGAAAAACTCTTAATAATATCAAGGTAACATATGATGAAACAATTCCTACTTTGTATGACAATACAAGTGCAATAAACATTTCAAATAATCCTTTTATACATTCAAGAACAAAACATATTTCAATCAGAAATCATTACTTAGGGATAAATTTGTTGAGAAGAAAATTCGATTGGAATAAATTTCTACAAAAGAGAAGGTTGTAGATATTTTCACTAAGGCATTGGTGAAGGATACATTTGAGTTTCTTCAAAAGAAGCTTGGGATCATTGCCCCTCCTTCTTCTAGCTAGGTGCATTATGGGGATGCATCTTTCCAAGGGTAGTTTTCATGCCTATTTCTTTTTCCTGGATTGATGGTGCGGTTGTTCTCAGGGGGCGTAGTGGTGTGTGCAATCTTGTTGTGACCTTTGTCCTTCATGAAAAAGGGAGACATATTGAGTTAGTTATGGCAAAGGTTTTGAGATTGAGATTGGAGAGAGATTGACTTAGTTCTTGAAAAGGTTTTCAGATTGATATTGGGGAGAGATTGAGTTACTTCTAGCAAAGGTTTTGAGATTAAGATTGAGATTGGGAGAGATAGTATAGAAATATGATGTATATTTTTGGAAAGATATTGAGCATTATTATTCTTCTTTGAGTTTTTGTTGCAGGTTGAGTTTTTCTCAAGTACAAGTATTATCAAGTACTATCAAGTGTTTCCATCATGACAAAAGGGGATATTGTTAGAAGTATGTGTTGATATGTTGTTGCGGTTATCATTTATGTCAAACTTGTTGTTCCGGATTAATCCGGAATGTAAGTGGTGTCGAGTTAAATTATTGTGTTGTTGGTGTAGTTGTTATGGTTGTTGTTTTGAAAGTGTTTGGGTCCAGAATCTATTATTGTTGTTGAGTGTTGTTTTTATCTTCATTTAATATAGTTTTAGTATCATGGATATGATGGTTTTTTGGTCCAAAAACATCTTTGTGTTCTCTAAGTGTTGTGGCATTGATTGTCACTGGTTGTGAGATTCTATGTTAGACCTATTATTAGGTTTGAATATGATTTGTGGAAGCGTGTTTGATATGTTATGGGTCTCACTGTAGCGTGAGGACATCCAAATTGGAGTTATTTGCATTGAAGAGAATGTTTTGACCATGAATTGCTTATATCAATGTGTAGCATGCGGATATGTTGTTGGTTATGTTTTGGTGATTGTGAATTAGTGAATTGATCTTTGGAAGATGTGTTTTGGTCCCCTCTTTCTCCTGGAGTGGATCAATGTGTGTATTTTTGGTTCAAAAAGTATAATTTGATTCAGGGTAACTTGGTTTAAGCTTTAATTATTTGTCTTATATATAAGGATGTCGATGTATTTGAGTTGGTAAGGAGAGAGAGAAAGAAGAAGAGTATGTATATGTGGGATGTGATGAGGTGTGGTGTACATCGAAGATAGTCAGAGAGGTTCGGTGAAGAGAAAAAGAAGAGTTATGTTTGAATGATATGCAAGTTATGTTGAGACTATGACAGAGAGTTGAGATAGAGTGCTAGTAGTTGAGGTCAGAGTTGTGTGTGTTGTTGTTGGTTGCTTGATGTAGAGTTCAAGGAAAACTTCATGAAAATGAGACTCTTCTTTTTAGATCATTGTTTGTATCTTGCCCAAAGTGCAGCTAGCTTTAGGTTTTGCAAGTCCTCTTTGTATCTTTCCCCATGAGTAGTTAACCTTGGTGTGCAAGTTTTGAGAAGTGAGATCCCTTTTATAATCATTTCTATTCATAGTGGATATATTTTTGTGAGCAAGTGCTCACCGTGGTTTTTTCCTTTTTGGGTTTTCCACATAGAAAAATGTGGAGTTCATGTGTTGATATGTGTTTTTGATTAATTGTTTGTGTTGCATTAATTGTTTATTTAGATTGATTTACACCCCCCCCCCCTCTCAGTCCTTCCTTGGGTTCAACAGTGAGAAAGTAAAGAACTTCTATACAAATCAAGACAATAACCAACCTTCCTAAAGTGATGAGCTAGAAATAGGGGCTAGGGTGATATGGATCGCAAGGAATAGGAGATTGCCACTATTATAATCAATGAACACTGAGAGGGGGGTGAATCAGTGTTCTGCCATTTTTAACCTTGTTAACTTATCCATTTAACCACTTAATGCAAATGAATAAAACAAGGATACAGAAACACAAAGCAATCAGCAACAACACCAGGATTTTTACATGGAAACCCAGTTAAGGAAAAACCACGGTGGGGATGAGACCCACAATATCAATATACTCTGCAAAAGTATAGAAATATTACATAAAGGAAATGCACATGCATTCGGGAACACTGCCTGCAGATCACTGCTCAAATTAAAATAAGGGTTACAACCCCGAAAGACTCATTGTCTTACAAAGTGATAACAGAGATAATTAAAAGGTATGAACTGATAAACAACATCTACAAATGCCAAGATACAATTCTGGTTAAGTACAAAGTACACAATCTTAAACTACTCTAATATTCTTCTCTATTATGTTGTTATGTTATATTCTAGAACACAAATCCTTCACTTGAGCACGTGAAACTATGCATAGTCGCTTACAAATACTTTTCGCACACCCATCGATATTCAAAATGACAATATCAATCACTCTTATATATTCACAACATCAAATTATGTCTTTTACATGTCGGCCCAAAAACACATAACACACAAATGAAATGTGTTATGCAAGTCAGCTCAATCCGATCCAAAACAATCATGCAAACCAAAAAAAATTGTCCACACGCTTCCCACATGTCATCTTAACATCCTCGAACACACAAATAATCACCAAAATTACTCTGCATGATTCTCACGATGAATATCCACATGTTACTGTTGGTGAAAATTATTCTAACTAAAAACCTGTATAGTGGAACTTCTAACTCACTCAAAACTCAACACGAAGGCCATAAACCTAGAATAAGGTAGATTACATGTCCACAATGCTTCTCCAAGATCTAAAACACAAATGAACCACCTGTAATACCCTAAAATTGGTCATCTAAAACATGGGCCCCTAATCTCAACAACATCACCAAGGTCCTAACCAAAGGCAATTAAATCAACTTTGAGCACACAATTAATTAATTCTTCAATCATCAAATGTCACATGGCAAGTGAATTATTTTATATTAATTAAATTATTTAATTAATTAAATCATTCTGAGTAAATCATTTTGATCAATTATCCTATTTAATTTATTAAATATCCTAGCATATTTAATTAATTAATAAATTTACCATTTAATCATAAAAAAGGAATTAATTTATTACAAAAGAGGAATTAATTACAAAGAAAGAGTTAAATTGAAAATAAAATAAAAGAATTGAATTTAGAGAGAAAATCAAACTTGAGATTATTTCTTATTCTAAATTGAGATAACTTGAAATCAGAAAAACAATTAAATTGAATTGTTAATCTTCTCTAAAATTGGAACTCAAAGATTTTGAGAAAAGAAGTTCAGTTGCATTGAAAAGACTTTTTTCTTGAATAAATCAAAGAAATCGGATGGAATCACCTATTTTTATCTCAAGTGCATGGAATTAATTGAATTATATCTCTAATGCAAACTCGAACTTATAATCTGAATGCATTTCTATCAAACTATAATTGGAATCTATCTCAAGGTTAACTAAATATGATTTCTCGATTATTTCAATTATCCTAAATTGTGGTTTTTCTTGAATAATCTCAACCGATCGTTGCTAATTGATCTTGATCGTTGATCTCTCTTTTGGATTTCTAAAAAATTCAGTCTTCATCTCTCATTCAAAACACCCTGGAGATTTATTGTTATTATACAGTTTTTGCTCTGGAGTCATTGAAGATATTGTGCTTGCTTTTTGAGATTATTGTATCTTAGTTTATCTTTTTGCATATTTAGTTCAATTATGATTGCTTGAATTCATATAGCTTACTATTCATCCATCTAGCATAATCTTGTATCCATTTAGCTTAATATCATGCTCATGTAGATTAAATCCTTCGTCTTGGTGTAGTCTAGTCAAGCTGCAGTTTGGACTGGTAGATCATTGTGGAGAGGCAACCGGAAGTTGTAGACAGATCATCGAACCCCCTAAGGCAGTTGCAAGTACCTACTAACAAATTATCGAACCAGATCAAGTGATGGGACTCACTTTTCAATTAACCTCGAGAGTCTGATGCAGGAGCACTGGTCTAGTTCTTACCAGTTGAGGCAGTTTTTAGCAGAATTGTTTGAGATCGTGGCATTTCTTCTTGTTTGAGTGTTTAGCATTGTGGTTTTGTGTTTTTTCCCTTGGGTTCATTATCTCTGTCGTGTTCAGGTTTTGTGGCTTTTGGATTTAATCTCGATGAGTTATCGATTTTGGTATTGGCCCGGTTGATATGATCTTATAGGTTATTCTGACAGTGTGTTGAGCGAAGTTTGATCGGGTTGCGGTTGATCTTCATGACTTGCAGATCATGGATTTATGTTTATTATGCCATTTCTGATGTTCTCGGAGGACCGCGCATTTTTTTGTGCTTTTTTGGAAGTTGTTCTTAGTGATTGGAGCCAACATGTTACTGTTACACGTTTCATGAACCAATTGGTCTTTGGGCCGACTCGATTAAGTTTTAATTATTTGTGGATGATATAAATGGAGGTTTGTGAATCATTTGAGAGGGCGGAAGTGAGAAGATAGAAGACAGAGTTTAGAGATCGAACAAAGATGTAGATCTGGTGAACTTTTGATCCAATGGACTGAGGTCCAGATTAGGGTAGAACTAACAAACTATTTTCGGAGGCCGATCTAATATGTGGATGATCTAAGGATCTTGTAATTGTGTTGTAAGCATTGTTTGTATCATGGACTATGATCCAACATGTGGCATGTGTAATTCTTCAAACTGTAATAAGATTTATTCATACCAAGTTTACTGTTTTTTGAGTTGTGTTATGTTACTGGTTGTTCTTTCTGTTGTTTTTGTCATCTTGTTATCGGTTACCGATATATTTGGCATGGTTTTTGTGTTAGGTTGCAAGGTTGGGTTGTCCTTCATTGGATCTCCCTACCTTGACTGCACCAATAAGATAAGATCTAGGGCAACTAAATGCAAGAAAATAACTAGCAAGGATAATCATGTGACTATCCCAAGCTATAGTGCTAACATGCACAATGGGCTCATATGAAACCAGAATACCTAGTGTATGAACATGGACTTTGATACCAGATGTAATACCCACCAAAATACCCTAGAGAAACTAACCATCTAATATGCTAATAGAGAAAAAAATTATCTTAACTTATTAAGATGAACTATTCTACCCAAACCCCAAGAATTATTATTAAGTTATCACTTGTTTACAAAGTAAAAACTTCCAATGAGATATCTGGTGATCTAGACTCCAATTAACTTGGTAGTCTACTCCACACAATCCCAGTCACTCACTTGGAAGCCCACTCGACCTAGCATGCACCTAGACCTTAGGGTTACACACAACATCATAAAACATAAAATATCACAACATGACCAATGGCTCACACATGTTAAGACCTAGTAAACCAAGGTTCCAAATCAATACAAAACATCATATGCATCATGACAGCCTCTTAGGCAATAAGCAAGAATCCATCATATACAAATATCATCAATGAGCCCGGCTACAAATGAATAAATCAAATACAATTCAAATCAATCAATGAATCAGTCCTGAAACATCTCAAGAGATCAAAAACAGGCTTTGTATATTCGAAAAAAAAAATACAAAAAACTCAGAAATGACAAAATTGACTTAGAAGACAAAATAGCCAGAATAGTGCATATACCCCATAGAGCAGCACTTTTATAAAATCCTGCAGCGCCTCTATTAATTGTTTTAGCACCTTTGATAAACAATATAACGCTTTTGACAAATTATACAAGGCTTTGATTAAATGTTTTAGCATTTACATAAGGGTTTAGCTCATTCGTTATACAAATTAGCACATAAGACAAGCAGGTTAGCACTTCTGTTAAAAAAAATAGCGCTTTCATCGAAAACATTAGCACTTCCGCCAATTTAGTGCATTTACTCTAAATGGACGAAAATCAAAAACTTGCAATCAAAACAAAAAATCATAAAGACTCAAATCAACTTTGAAAATACAGTCAAAAGAGACGCAATGGTCTAGATCCCAGATGACAAAGCAAAATGCTCAACAAGGACCAAAACATACTTTAATCGAGATTAAATCCACAGCGCATAGATAATACACAGTCGCAACTACAAACAGCCATTCACGGCAAACAATATAAAACCAAATTCCCCTTTATCAATATTTATATCCCAAGTATAATTCAAATGCATTTCCAATCTACCCACCCCAAGACAATCTTCACAGACACTGTGCAAACAATCTCTGAAAACCAAATGCAAAAATCACAGGGATAACATCTCCAACCTAGAACAATAGAAGTGATGGCCAAATATTGAAGAAGACCAATCCAAGTTCCAGCCAAATCTAAAAAAACTCCAAGAAAGATCCAAAAACCAATCTTTAGATGCACAAAAGATTTCTCCCTGAAGCTAACCCCGCCAAAGTTTCTAGAATGCCAATAAATAGAAAATCATAGCCAAAACTATACAAATGTCAACCAATAGAAATAATGCATAAAAATATATTTCATACCTACCATACTGGATAGATCAAGGTAAGAATAATATAAACTAATATTTATCAAACTTACCCAACTCACAGCCAATGGTAAAATAGGGTAGGTAAATTAAATAATTATTTAATCAACCCAAGATAGTAGAAATAGGAAATAAAATAATATAATCAACCAATATAAATAAAACCATGGGCACAATTAAATATAAAGCCCAATAATTAAATTATCAAAGGATATAAACAAATACCCACATTAATATAAAACCATAATTAATTAAATAAATAATAAATAATCTTTGGTATTAAATCATTAAATTAAATAGAAAACCAAAGGATAAAATAATAATATTAATTCCCAATTGTCCAAGGGGTTGAGCTTAACTGGTTAAAACACTGGGTTCTCACTATGTAGACCCAAGTTCAATTCCCAATAGGGACATCTGAAGTGGAATTCTGAGTTGTGACTCTTGGCCTTCCATAGGATGGGAAAGGTCTTGGGGTCGATCTAATCAAACATAATAACAATAATAATTCAAAGATATGTAATGGGGATGGGGCCCCCTACTGTGTCCCCACTGGTTCATAGCTCCAGTCAAAAGCTATTCAGGCTTTGGCCAATTACCGATCAAAAAAAAAAAAAAAAAATTTTCCAATTAATAATCATACATTAATATTAGATATTTATACAAACTAGTTATTAAATTTATTATTATAAACTATTTAAACCATTAAATTAATTTAACATTATTAAACTATATAAATCAATTAATTAATTAATAATTAAATCAATCAATAATCATAACACCCAAAGAAATCCAACATAGGATAACTCAAGAGATCACTTGATGCTAAACAACATCTCACACCAAGAAACTAAACTGACAAGGGTGATCAACTTAAACCTAGAGTATAGAATAGGTTTTCATGTCATCTCCGATCAACTTGCCATTGGGATGAAGACATGCTCAGACTTGTAAAGCCAAGTGGAGTCAATATCTAGTACTTACAAACCTGACATTACCAACACATGTACAAAAGTAAATATATAATAACATATAACGTAAATAAACAGACAAGTGAAGAGAATCGCAACATCATATCATGCTCGCAATGAGTGATATGACATCGTCTCTATCACGAATACACTAAGAAGATAGTCACGACAATCAAGCACTATCATAGTCATCATCATCATGTCATGAAATGGGGTTAGTACATAATATGATACCATCAAATTACCATAAGCAAACATGAATTGCACATATAAAATGAGCACATATCAATCATCAAAGAGTAATCCACCATCACAATAATCTAAGAATGTCATCATCCAAATGAAATCATGATGTCAAGCTCAATATAATATGTCTAATATCCATAATGAAGCATCCATATCATAAGTAAATCCATAAACATCCAAATCAAAGCATCACAAAGTAGTCTAAGTTATGCCAATATAGTTTATCAATGCAAAAAAAGGAAAGATGAATCGGGGAGGGGCACTACATAACAATTTTATATTATGATCTATAATAAATAAAACATATAAATAATAAATTATATGTTTAAAAATTTTATTTTTAAATTATTTAATATATATTATATAATTTATTAATAATATTATTTATTGATGGTTTCTAGTATATTGTGTATTGGATATAATACTATATAATTAAAAGATAAAATTATATAGAAAAAATATTATAAAATTGAATATAGAAATAATAAAATTTTCAGTCAAATTAAATTTAAAATATTAAAATCATACTTTTAATAATAATAAAAAAATTAAATTATATTCAAATTATGAAAACTAATATTTTCAACTTTTATAAAAAATGGTGTTGTCTCAACTTCCTTACGCTAGGGTTTTGGCTTGACATTTTTCAATATACGGGCATCGTGGTGGGGAGGCATTTTAAAATCCTAAAGCTTTGGATGGGATTTTTAGGCATCCTCGGTATGCCAAAGTTTTTTTGCAACCTAGGGATCATCATGGCAGTGCGGCGCCAGGCTCTTTCAGCATCGCAAGAGATGGGGTTTGTGAGACCTTTCCCCAAGAAGTGGGGAGTAGGGAGAATGCACTCCCCTACATTGGGTAGGATGGCTAGTAGAGGGGTTTTGGTAGAAAGTAGAGATAATGGTACACCACCAAGCCATTTTCAAGGCTCTTCTATAGCAGCGAGATGGATTGTGTTGTTAGGGGCAGATGGAGGAAATTAAAACAAATGAAAGTTATTTCTCTAAGTTGGGATTGATTGGGAGATTCAAGGGTTTCTGGCTGAGTTTGTGTAAACTTCACAAATGGATCTCCAAATTTTGGAAACCCATCCTCCAAGGGGATGTCCAGATCTTTCCGGGGCGCGAGGCCATTTTGTGGTTGTCTTTATGATCTTGACTGAAAGAAGGTGTTGTGTGAATACTAATGGAGCTGGGAGTACAAATACATGTTACTTCTAAAGCCATGGTATACGGCTTTCAATCCCACCATGGAATCATTTGACAAAGTTCCAATGTGGCTAAGACTATTGTACCTCCCTTTGCAATTCTTGTTTGAGTCATGTTTTGAGGCTATTGGGGATTCATTGGGCAACTTTTTGGGAGTGGATGAGGTTTCCCTAGGATTTCAACATATGACCTTTGCCCGATTTTTGGTTGAAATGGATGTAAAAAGACACTTTCCTATTGAAGTGTGTTTGAATTTTGGACATAGAGAGTGGCTTCAACCAGTAGACTATGAGGGCATTCCTTTTTGATGTCATCGTTGTTTTCAAACGGGTCATCTTGCTGCTAGATGTGATTAGAAAATTTCTTCTAAGCAGGGTACGTGGTGGAGGAATGCCTCTGGTTCCCACTATGTTGTGGAAAAGGGTGATCAAGATACCCCCTCTATTCCTTCTAAGGGGAAGGATGTTACCCACATGTCAAAGGAGACTTCTTTTGGGTTTGTTGGTGTTGGGGCTTACTCTAGTGTTGAGACTGGTATGATTGATGGCACCAAGGGCAAGGAAAACATTCTAGAAGTGAGGATTGAGACTAAGACTAATGGTAGCATTGAGTGATACACAAGTGGAAAATGAAGATAAAGTTGGGACTAGAGCTCAAATTTAAGGCAGGTTCTTGAGGATGGAACCAAGATAGCGTCGTAGGTATCTGGAAGTCAAGAGGAAGGATGGAGTGAGGTGAAAAGGAAGTATGCAAAGAGAGCCAAGGAGGATGTTCCTTTCAATATGCTCCTCTGATCTCATGAGAAGGGTGGTCCTGAAACCAATTTGGCCTATTAAAGGGTTTGGTTTTAGTGACCTGTTGGTTTGGGGATGGAGCTCCCCTACTGTAGTCCCACTTGGTTTGGGCCAGGCTTAAATCTCGATATTAATGAAATTAAGAAACATTTACCGACCAAAAAACAAATCATCTTTTATATTAAAAATATGAATAAAACCAAACTATATAAATTAAAAATAAATTAAATTTATTAAAAGTACAAATTGATTTATAATTTCAAATGGAGATAATATCAATTAAATTTTCTTTAATTTTAATATTGACTTCTTAACAATAAATTTTTGGTGTTTTAATTTAGAACACGGGACATTATTTATTTCAGTCACTTTTGAATATAAATGATGTTTATTAAAGAATTTAGGTACTCTGCATGCATGTGTTTCATTATTACAAAATATCAAATAACTCATTTTTTATTTCTCGTTGTCTAAAATCTATAGACTTTTGGTGAAAATAAATTTCTATAATGCACATGACACTGAACAAGAAGAACGTGTAAAATAAAATAAAGTTAATTTAAAAATGACAGGTGGCAATGAAGATCCTGTCGTCGATATTGCCATGAATAAATGAGTGTAGGCAAGTTGTCAACAATAACTATCAAATGGGTCGTACAAAAATAGGCTAGAACTCGGTGACCAATGGAAGAATAAAATCCAACGTTCAAATTTTCTTCAATCGGCTTGCATGCTCTGCAGGATTGCATACTGTTCGTGCGAGGTGCATAATAAAAAATTATTATTATAAAATATAATTAATTTCATTTTTCATTAAAAATAAAATATAATTAATTTCATTTTTCATTAATAATTTATATTTCGTCAGAATAATTTTTTTTTTAAGAATTAATTAAAAAAAATATTTGTTAGACATTTAAGAAGTCAATAATTATTAAATATAAAAAATTTATAAGTAAAATTAAAAAATAAAATTAATTATTTTATAATTAATCATTTATATTTAGTAAGAATAATTTATATTTTGTAACAATTAATTTTTAAAAATAGTAAGAATTAATTTAATTGTTTTAAAGACTTTTCAACAGTCAATAATTATTTAAAATTAAAAAATTAATTGTAAATGATGTTAAATTATTAATTAAAAACTAAATTTAAATAATAATTTTAATAATTTATTATTGATTATTGATTATTTTAAATTATTTTAAAAATTATAATTTTGTTGTTCAAGGGGTTGAGCTTAACTGGTTAAAACACTGGGTTCTCACTGTGGAGACCCAAGTTCAATTCCCAATAGGGACATCTGAAGTGGAATTCTAAGTTGTGACTCTTGGCCTTCCATAGGATGGGGAAGGTCTTGGGGTCAATCTAATCAAACATAATAATAATAATAATTCAAAGATATGTAATGGGGATGGGGCCCACTGGTTCATAGCTCCAATCAAAAGCTATTCAGGCTTCGGCCAATTACTGATCAAAAAAACAAAACAAAAAAAATTATAATTTTGACATTTTAGATTTTGACAACATGATTTATGATTTTATTAAAAAAATCTGATCATTTTGACAAATATTTTGAAGTTGTAAAATAGATACAAAATCATGAATTACTAGAAAACGTCATGACCTAAGCAAGGAAAGACCATATACTTATATCCTTACCTATCACCTAGATACTTTGAGTTGTCTTTTCTTATTGACTTTATAACAAATGAGTTGTCTTGGGAAGCCCAAGTGCAAATTCTAAAAATAACACCTATTTTTCTAATATCAAGCCTTAGTGTTTGATTCAACTATAGGGGGGTTATTGTCACCACTCTTCATTCCACATGCATGATACCAAATGTAGCAATTGCTTTAATGCTTTTGTTGAAAGTTTCATCAACCAAGGTAGTCAATGGGTTAAAAGAACTATAGTTTAGTTATGACCCTTGATCTCTTCAAAATAACCAAACAAGATTAGGGAGAGGAAGGGTCACAAACCAAGCTACTTCATAATAAGGGGAAGTTGTGGGTCTGTTGGTACCTGGTTCATATGGAGAAAAATTATTCACTATGAAAATGAAAGATGTTGTTTAGTGTGTTTTAAAATGGAAGAGATCTACAACTTTATCCAAATTGATATATGTTAATAGTCAAATTATTATTTTACTATAACATTTTCTTAGCTTCATATACTAACAAATATAGGGTTGAGGGTAACATGATTATTTGAACTGACTATTGCATAACAAGTTATGTGTTGCAAGTATTGTTTTCATTCTTTGCACTTTTTACATTGAAATTTATATACTTTTATAATCAACAAACTTTTTTAATGTCTTGTCAAAATTAGTATTATTTCTAATATCACACTTTTATGAACATGTATGTGAAATAAAAGCATAAACAAGAAATATATTAAAAATATTTTTTTATTATTGATAATTATTCATTACTTAAAAGTCTTTAAAACAATTAAATTAATTCTTACTATTTATTAAAATTAATATTTACAAAATATAAAGTATTCTTTTGTCTTTTATTCAGCAAATTGCTACCTAGGGTAGCTACCTTTATATTCATTCAAACAAAAGTTACAATTCAGGCACATAGAGAGAACAATTGTGTCCTCACAGCCTCAATGACCTCCTATGGTTTCTCAATCTGTGCGCAAGGAACATATTCTCATTTACAAACATTATGTACTCCAAAGTTTCCACATTATTTCTGCTAAGGCCATCTCTTAGGACCATGACTGTGTCAAACATATCATTGTTTCCAAGTAGCTCTTCAATGTTGAAAGCGTCTGCCACTAGACCCTTGAAGGTTGCAATGTTCATCTCCTTGAGTGCATCAAGGGGGCTACCATTCTAATAATGGACTTCTTTTTTGCTTCGTGATCCCCTGTTGTTCCGGCTACGATGTAGGTAAACCATTCCAAAATGGTAGAGTTGTGGGAATGGCGGCCTTACAAATTCTTTTCCCTTATGATTCCTCAGACCAAGCCCTCCTCCACATCACCTCCAATTACAAACAACTCCCTGATCTGCTCATATATTCACAACCCTGAATGGCTTATGATCAGAAGAAAATCTGAAATAATTGAAAAAATATTTTCATATGTTTTTAGTTTTTCTAGACATTAGTAAATGGCATTTTTGAAGGTCGTCAGGGCATTTTTAGCTCTTAAAACTGACGAAAGGACATGCCAAGTCCTTTCAAGATTTCGCCTACAACTCTTGGAGACCTTTCCAATGAGTTAAATGGCTCGTAATTTCGAGCAGTTTAACTCGTTGGAAAGGTCTCCAAGAGTTGTAGGCGAAATCTATTACAGATTTTCTTCTGATCAGCTTAGCCATTGCTCCTACACTTGCTTACCTTTTCTTTCTGCCTTGAACATCTCTCTTCTCCTATTTAAAAGCCTTCCAAGAACTGACCATCATCCTATATCTACAGTCTTATCCATCACCAGATTTTGAAGATCGACACAATCTCTTTGTTAGCCAAATTGGATAGAAAGGCTATGAAAAAGGGTAGTTTCTTCTTATCCCTCCTGATCACTTCTCGACTTTAAACCTCTCCACACCTGAGGCTCACAAGCTATAATCATTCCCTCTACCAAGTCGATTGCATGGTTTGACAAAATAATCCACCACAATATTTGCTTCTCTGTACACATATCTTACTGTGTACTCCTCCAAATGTCCAAGGACCTCTTTAATCTCATCAACCCACATTTTATTCTTCCAACTAAACACATTTCCTATACCAATAGCATGCACTGTGTTCATTGAGTCTCCCTCAATGTTCAATCGTCGCAGTCCCTTCTCTTTCGCCAGTGTCAAACCCGCCAGCAGGGCAGCAAACTCTGCTTCGTTGTTTGTGCCATCGAGCAACTTAATTGATTTGGCCCACACCAAGGACCCCGTATCATTTATAATGATAAATCTGACTATAAGAGGCCCGTATTACCTCATGATGTTCCATCAAAATTTAGTTTCATACGGTTCTTTGGTAAGAAACTCCACTAACACCAAAATATAAAGTATTCTTACTAAATATAAATTATTAATGATTAATATTATAAAAATAATTTTTTAATTTTAAAATTATTTTTTATTTTTTATTGATAATTTAATATTATTTATATAAAAAAAAAAATTAATAATTATTAATTGCTTTAAATTTCTTTAAAATAATTAAAATTAATTCTTACTAAGATATAAAATATTCTTACTAAATATAAATTTATATTTTATATTTTATAATTTAATATTTAACAATTTATTATTTACATTTATTACAATTTTTTACAACAAAATATTAATAAAAAGAAAACTCTCAAACATTACAAAAGAAAAAAAAAACTATCGCAGCTTTTTTCGCATATATCAAAAAAAATGTAATTATATTTTAATTGTTGTTTATAGCATTGAATGAATAATTGAACTCGTTGATGGCCCACCTTTATAGCATTATAGTCTTGTTCCTTGTTATTGCCTGTCACATGTGGGAGTAAAAATGAGGAGGTCAAATAAAATTGTTTGAAACAGTGGAGTAAATAGAAACGAAGGTTTAATGGGAAGGAAATATGGGAATTCAAAAATGGAAACAAAGGTTTAACGGGAGATGTGCACCCAATCACATAAGTTTTTTGTTTAGCGGGTGTCGGTTAAGGGAATTGTCTATGAAGCAAACTAAAAAGCATTGACAAGATATTTTTTTGATAATTATTAAATAGATTAAAAATCAAAATATGTTATAATCTAATTTTTAATCTATTTAATAAATGTCAAAAACTATGTTGTTAGTGCTTTTTAGTTTGTTGGATAGACATTGCCCCGGTTAAGCCTAATTGTGGATAATCCATGTAAGTCTGAAAAGAAGAAATTGCATGCGAATTTCTCCCTGCAAACTTTAACTTTGAGACCAATAGTGGCTTTCTAGGGTAAAGTCATAGTAAAATGACTCAAGCACATCTTCAAATTCGAAGACCCTTCGTTCCTACACAAGGTGACTATTGTATTGGGTGATGAATTCTTGTAAGCGGAGTACAAATACTGCACTAGTATGGATATTCCATTGTTGTTCCTTGCCCGGTGCCTTGAAATGGGTATTGAAGAGAAGACATTATCAGTACCCCTTTCAACAAGAAGAAGGAAGGGACGGTAGGGGCTCCAAATTCCTGCATCTTCCAGTAGGGATGCCACATAGAGGTGATTTTGATCCCTGGGTCGCAGGTCTGCAAGTGGTAATCAAGGGTGGTCGATGGGAGTACAATCATTCTAGTTTCTCTTTTTTTTCTTCCAGTTTTAGAAATTTTGTATTTAGGGGTCGACTGAATTTTTTGCTATTTGGTTGTGACTTTTGATGGTTAGGTGGTCTTGTCGACTAATGTCTTGTCCCTGTATCTAGTTGTAATGTTGTAAGTAGTTGCAGAGGCAACTCAGAAGTTTTCTATTTCGGTCTGTAATTATTGGTGGCTAGGGTGGTTTTAAATGGTGGGCATTTGGTTTTCACTCTTGATGGTGGCAGAGTTTTTGATAATTTGGTTTTGTAAAGTTGCACATTTGATGTATTTTTAAAAATATATTTATATTTAACTAAAAAACTATTACGTATAAATTAATAGATAGCAATAAAAATGAATATTCAACTAAAATTATGAAGAACAAAGAAATGGAACACCTATATAATAATTTAATCTTATGACATTAGAACTATAAAAAATGAACCCTTACTGATGTAGTGGGGTAGACCAACAAGCAAAAATATAGAAACACATATCAATTACACAAACATAGGGACATAGTACATCTAAGAGTAGGTTTGCATGTATGTGAGATGCACGAGTATTAATAAGATGCGTGAATTATGAATCATAATTCTATCATTTAAGTGTTGATGCAAGGAAATGAATAATAAAGTAATTCATCAAACAATCATCACTTCATTAATGGCTCCTATCTCAATGTGATTGACTCATTGAGAGGTTAGTAGAGCCTATTGACATACATGTAAGATGAGGAAACAATAACTGAATTATCAATATTATGAGAAGTAAATAAACCATCTTGAAGAATTACCCTACTCAAAACTCCTCAGGACACACAATACGACTAGGACGATGAATTGAATACCATCCCACAATATTGAAGAAAACTTACCTTGCACACTGACCACCTAATGACAGGGACAGACTTGAATGCAAATTCTTTTAAATTAGATTGTGTAAAGATTTTAAGGAGATAAAAATGGATCATGGAGTGTGATTCGAAATGTTGATGCAAAAAAATCTTTACCCAATCTAATCCATAAGCATCTGCATTAATTCATTATGGATTGTGGAAGTTTGATATCATTGATGTGCATTTAGTTCTTTGGGAACATTTCCAGTGTAACAACCTCCCATAGTGCCACCTTCGCAAAACTCCTACTGTATAGATCTTCCCAAATCTCTTGCCCATCACCTTGCATTGACCTTGTCGCTAGCTTGGAGTATCTATCCACCTCCATATGATTCCATTTAATTTTTAGTAATATTCACTACTTTATCTAGTTTCCAATTTTTTGCCCCTACATTCGTTATGATTTTTTAGTCTTCTTCCAAATAAAGAATGGATATCAATAATTTCTCTGTCAACTTCACTGCGAGGAACACCACTTTGCCTTTCACTTCATTATTTGTACCTTCTTTGAGCCTTTGCATACTTCGCGCCAAAATGTTCCACTATTAATCCATGGCAACACAACTTGCTCCGATTGACCTAGGTTCCCTTTTCATGAACCATCAAAATTTATTTTACTCCACCCACTATCTGATGCTATCCATTTTGACCTATCTCCACTAGTGGTTGATGGATTAACCCATTTCGACCCATTAACAAGCTTGAACATTATATGTTATAGTTAACATTATATAGTCTTTAATGATGCTATAAATATAATAGAAAGGTTGTAAATGAATTAAAGTCACTTAAATTAAATATAATAGTTGATATCTAATTAAAATAGAGTTTAATCTTTTGGTCCTATAATATTTAGTTATGACTTAATAACAAGGCATGCATTTAAGAAGAGTTTAATTGTCATGATTATTTCTTAAGAGTCAAAAGATATACTTTATCTTAGTAAATACCCATTAATAAGGTTACAACTATTTTTTTAATTGATATATTAAATTGATAGAGTTAATTACAACTTAATTACTATTTTAGAAAGTTACTCCCCTTGAATGATTTCTTCAGGATTTAATGATAACTAATGTTTAGACATCCATTGAAGAATATTAACACTTTCTACTAGTGGATTTTTATTCGTTAATCATACTTCGCTATCAAATGAAAGTTGATTATGGTAGATGAATTTTATGAATGAAAAGGTTTAGTATAACCTAGTATTTTGGTTAGAGAACATGTTTGTAAGGTAGAAAAGTTAATCTATCATAAATAGCATCTTAAATCATCATAAATAAAAAATGGAATACTTATTAATTAACAACATGGTAGTGTCATAATAGAAACCCTAACATAAGATTTTGATCAATAGGGCTTAAGGAAGAATATAATATGATGAAAATAATTTTATTATGGTGGCATTAACCATGTCATCTCTTTCTATAATGAATTGTGTGTTTGCATTGAAGTTTTCATTTATATTACTACAAATATAGAGTCAATGTCGAGAAACATGTTAGTAACCTAAAAATATGCTCTTAGGTTAAGCCATACGATGGTGTCAATGGTGAATACCTCTATTTATAGTTTGAAAGATTACTGTTATTAAGAGTCATGCCAATATTGGACTATAAAATGTTGATCTCCTTGAACTATGTTTTGATTAATTAAAAACAGGTTTTTGGAAGGAACCCGGAACCTTGATTACATATTAGGAGAAAGATAAAGCATTAAAGTAGCAAGAAATAATAGTGCCTGGACACCCATACAAAGATCAAATCCCAGAAAAACAAAAAGGGATCACAAGACAAAGAGAATGTCACAAGACAGCCTAAGGACAGCACCAAGACAACACAAAGACAAGGACAGCTAGATGTTTCTTATGAGTTCTTCCGCATGAACCACCATCTGCTTCATATTGACCGCAGAGTTCATATCATCGAGCTCTTTTTCCTTAGATGCCCACCTACTTTTGGGAGTTGGCCCTTGTTCTTTTTTCATGACCCATCTTCTCTGTCTGATCCTTCTCATCTTCTTTGCCTTTAATCCGTTCAAATTTATTTATGAGCATGTTAACATGGTCAACAGTGGCCTTAAGGATCTGGAAATTTTTCTCAGCAATCCTCTTCACAGTAAGCTCCATCTTAACCACTCTATTGACCAGGTTGTTTAGGTTAATTTCTAGACCTTTATCATCTCTTATTCCTTTCATCTCCTTTACCTTCTTTTTTGTTTCCAAAATTTTACTAACCATTGCTTTAATAGCCTCATCCTTGTTTATAGCAACCATTAATTCTTTGATGTTCGCAGAGAGAGGCTTCTCACCCATGGTTGCCCTTTTGATCATATTGAGATCAGTCTTCAAATCACCAATCTCTTTCGCCATTTTGCTAATGACCTCACAGAAACCCTTGATTCTATCATTACATATGGCACCTTGGTAGACATTTTGATTGCCCATGTTGGTCTCCTGACCCTCATCTTGCATTCTTTATGTGTTCAAGTTCTCCCCATGGTCAACATCCATCATTTCATCTTCCTCCTTACCCTTGTTCTTGTCTGTTTTTTCAGCCTCAGCATCCTCATCAGAAGAAATAATAATCTTCCTTTTCACCTTATTTATCTCCTTACTGGTCTTCTTGATCCTTTGGGTTTGCTTGCCCATTCCCTTTCTCTTCTTACTCTTTATGATTTTATCATCAAAAGACTCCTCCTCAGAGTCCAAAAGATCAGAGTCCATAGCAGTCCCCTTGCTCTTTCCCTTGGTCTTCCCCTTGTTGTTAAAATCTTCAAACTCACCCTCAGTTTCATAATAGAGATTGAACCCACTATCCTCACCTTCAGTATCATCATCCCTAATTTTTTTGCCTTTACTAATGGGTTTCTCAATAATTTTCCCTTTCAACATCTTATAAACTAAAACCATTAAACCCTAGTGAAGGGCATGATCTCTTTGAGAATCTTTCTGCATTTCACAAATAGTATGATCCATAGAGAAAGCAAGATAGTAAGGCAGAATAACCTTATCACCATGGCAAAAGTGGTTGAGCAGCACAAAGTGATGCCCATAAGCCCTTGTGAATCTCTCATCCATAGTAATGTAGCTGATGGTGGCAAACAACAAAAACCTCCACGGCCTACAAATACGCTTAGGGGAATAGTAGGGATTATCCGCCTTCACCAATTTCCTTTTTTCACCATCTGTGATAGGAAACCTTTCTATAGCCTTGTCAGACACACTTCAATCTCTGTAAAATTTCATACCTTCTGTCACCATACCCATAGCTTCCACAATGACATCCTCATCCACTTGCATCATCTAGGTGCCGACAAGAATCTTACCACTCTTCCAATTTTTTATGAAATGCTTAGTGATAGTAGGGTCTTTGCCACAAAGCCTTTCCATGAAAACATTCAAACCTCCTTCTTGAAGAATCTCCCATACTTCATTGTTTTTCTTCCAATCTGAGCAAGAAGTCGGTTCAAACCTCTTTTATTGCCCCCCATTTTATCCTTAAATTCCCAATTCTTCCTTATCGCAGCTCTGTTATTTTCTCTACGAGCTCTGTGAAAAAACCTAACAGTTTTATTGTTATTATGCAGAGCCACCCAGAATCCGTGCCAAATAAATATGATATGACAAATAAAACAAGCCTCATCGTTGTTGTGATCAATCATAGACAAATGAGGAAAAGGCATTAGAGGTTATGATTAGCTAAGACACGTTGCTTCATCTGGATCCAGTCCAGTTCAATCAAAGATTTCACCTCACACTTGAGATTACTCTCACCATAAAGGGTAATAATTTTGTCAGAGCGGCAAGCCAGGTTGGCAGCCCAGTCAGCGCATTTGTTGGCTTCTCTATATGCATGTGTGAAAATACATATTTCAAAGGTTTTACTTATGTCCTTCACAGTTTCAATGGCATTGTGTATAGACCAAGAGGGAGAGAAAACATTATTCAAGCAGTTAATAATGTTCAAAGAATCGCCTTCAACCCATACTTTAGTGCAATTTGAGGCTTTAGCTAGAACCAACCCCTAATAAGCAGCAATGGCCTCGGCAACATGATTGGTTTGGTGACCTATTGGAATACATTTGATAGATTTACATATTCCCCCTTCATCTCTTAATACCACACCACACCCTGCATTACCAAGATTACCCTTGGAAGCGCCATCGAAATTGATTTTCATCCATCCCTAAGGGGGACATTCCCATCTCACCTCTTCTCTAGGATTAGCATGTGTGATTTCACTCCCCTTTATTCTCCAATTTTTAAAAATGATGTTATCACCTTGATCTTTGGGATTCATTATTCCACTGGTGATATGTCTTTTGATTTTCTCAAAAATAATTTGAGCTTTTGATGCCTTATCTCTAAACACTCTATCATTTCTCTCTTTCCAGATTCCCCAACAAATATGAGGTAAAGAAAATTTCCATAGCAGATTAACTAAATTATTCTTCGAAGGGTGGAACCAAGAATTGAAGACATCTTGGATAGCTTCAGGGAAGATCCATCTGACATTGAAGTTGTCCAAGCATCTAGCCCATATATCCGCAGAGAAAGGGCAATGCATAAACATGTGATTAATGGTTTCCTCATTCTGCATACAAAGATCATACAAAGATGATAAATATTAGGCAAACAAAAACCTCTTGTTTTGAGATTGTCAGTCATCAGAATCTTGTTTTGAAGAACAATCCAGAAAAAAATATTAATTTTGGGGATAAGACCTTTCACCCAAGCCTTACCCAACATGGACTATCCTGACTAGAATATTGCTGAAAACAAAGAGAGGAGACAGAAAATTTACCATCAGCAGTAAGTTTCCAGATAAGTTGATCCTCGTCATCAACCACCACCATAGAATTCATAATTTTATTCAGATGCTCAAGAGAAGGATCAACAGTGGATAGGTCCTTCCACTAACCTAAATTCTAGTAGTCAGCCACAATAGTACCAAATTTTTTCTTACACTATTCCTGAAACTTACCACAATCAGGATTGTCACTAATGGGAGAGTCTAACAACCAAGTCTCTTCCCAAAATTTAATAAAATTACCCTTCCCCACCTTCCATTTTACTCCTTTGAGTATTATGTCTCTAGTTAGATAGTGACATTTTTCCAGATGTTAGAGCCAATCAGAATATCTTTAACCTTGAGGAAACTATGAAGGGTCAAGATCTATCTTTTATACTTATTATCCCATATCAGTTTCCATTCTCCCTTAGTTTTATAACCTCTCCATATCTGCTTAGCCATGAGAAACTCATTCATATCTTTGATTCTTCTAAGACCAAGTCCTCCTTTTCTTATAGGTTTGCACATCTTGTCCCATGCAATCAAATTCATTCTCTTATTTTCCTCAACCCCAGTCCATAGAAAGGTTCTTTGAATTTTTTCAATAGCCTCTGCAAACTTAACAGGAATTCTAAAAAGACTGATGGCATAAAGAGGGATACTCTGGAGAGTGGATTTCAGAAGCTGGACCTTTCCCACTTGACTGAGCAAAGAGCCTTTCCATCCAGCTAACTTCTTATGAACTTTATCCACCAAAGCACCCCAAAAGGTATCAGGAGGAACCTGACATAAAGGGAGCCCAAGATAGGAGGCAGGGAGATTCCCAATTTGGCTACCCAAAATAATAATGATCTTTGTATGTCTTCTCTCTTGGGTGTTTATGAAATAAACATAACTTTTAGACCAATTAATCAGTTGACCAGTTGCACTCCCATATCTATCCAAAGCTTTCTTTAAGCTTCTAGAATCTTTCACAGAAGAATTCCCCATAATAATTGAATCATCCACAAATTGCTGATGAGAACACATTGGTTAGCAGATGAAGGTTTAAGCCCTCTAAACTCACCCTTCTCAACAAGTTTTCCAATAAATTTTCCCAAGCATTCTGCCATGATTATGAAAAGAACATGGGAGAGAGGATCCCCGTGTGTGAGACCCCTGGAGGACTTGAAAAAGGGTGAGGGAGACCCATTGACCAACACAGAAAAAGAAGCAAAGGAAACCAATTGCATAATAAGACTGATGCTTCTTGAACAAAATCCAAAGGTTGAAAGAACAGTCTGCATATAGCCCCATTCAACTCTATCATAGGCTTTAGATAAGTCAAGCTTCAGAAGAAAACCTTCTTTTTTAGCCCTAGAAAGAGAATGAATGTTCTCATGGACCATGATTATTGAGTCCAAAATTTTCCTCCTAGGGACAAACCCACTTTGCTGGGGAGATATGATCAAGGGGAGCACATTCATAATTCTAGAGGTCAAGACTTTAGAGATAATCTTGTATAGGGAATTACATAGGCTTATAGGTCTAAAAAGATCCATGGAGTCAGCCCCCATCTTCTTGGGAATAAGAGCAATGAAATTACCATTCAATTCTTTCAGAATTCTCCTAGCACCAAAGAATTCTTTCACAACACTGGATACCTCCCTTCCAACAATATGCCAATACATTTGAAAAAATAAAGCATAGGGAAGCCATCCAGGCCTGGGGCCTTATTACCTTCAAAAGAATTGATAGCTTTCAAAATCTCATCATTAGTAGGGATAGCAATAAGATAGGAATTTTGCTCAGCATCCAAGATAGAAGGGATGCATTCCAGAAGATCCCTTTGAGCTTGAAGGTCTAGATTATGATCCTTAGTCAAAAGATTGGAGAAGAACTCTAGAGAAGCTTTCCTCATTTAATCTTAATTATCAATAATTCTACCATTGACTTTAAGCTAAGAAATCATGTTGATAGCCTTGTGTTTCAAAGTGGACATATGAAAGTATTTGGTATTTCTATCCCCCTCCTTCAACCATATATTTCTTGATCTCTATTTCCAGAAGGTTTCTTCTTTGGCTATGATATCATGATACTTCATAAGGATCACATCTTCAGCCTCTCTAGAGACATTATTGTAGCCATTATTCTGAATCTCATATTGGATATCTTTCAGATCTAAGAGAGTGGCAGCTTTGGAGACAAAAATGTTCCCAAAGGAGTCCTTATTCCATCTTTTAACATTATCTTTCACAAACTTCAACTTTTTGACCACCTTATACATAGCATTTCCTTCGACTCTAACATGCCACCAGTCCTTGATTTTTCTTTCAAGGTTTGGGTGTTTGGTCCACATTCTTTCAAATCTATAAGGGAAATGTCTCCTTCCCTGCTTGGGATCAGCATTAAAAGATATAGGATAATGATTCGACCCGGCCCCGATATGAGCAGATAAAGAACAAAAGTAGGAATTAAACCAGTCATGAGAAATTAAAGCTCTATCAAGCCTAACCTGAATTAAATCTTCACCACTCCTTCTGTTGGTCCATGTGTATTTAACCCCTTGAGCATGGTTAATAATGAACTCCATCAAGTCCAATCTGCTGTCCAGATTGGTTTGGCTTCCTCCCTTCTTCTCATTTTCTCTCAGAGGGGTATTGAAATCCCCCATAATAATCTAGCTATCTTCAGCAAACTTACTTCTAATCAAGGATAGGTTATTCCAGAAAATACTTCTACCAGCTTTAGTGTTAGGGGCATACACATTAGTCAAGACCCATGAAGTACCATCTTTCAGATGCTTAAATCTAATACAATCCATATTGTTATTTTGAATCAACACCTCTCCCTTAACATTATTATTATTCCAAAAAGTAACTATACCCCTAGAAGCCCCTTCAGAACTAGGAAAATGGTCCCAAGCTATTGAATATGAATCTCTACCATTTGACTGTTTCCACTATAAAAAATCGGGGCATTGGGTAAAATCTTGTCTGCTCAAGAAAGGCAAGGAACCCAAGACAGATAGTATCTCTAAGAACAAAAAGATCTAGCAAACGACAAACAAAAAAGTAGATTCATCAATATCCGAGAGTAATCAAAAAATAGATGCAACGGAACTTATGAATGAAGTCAAGAGGACTGGGAGTAGCAGCAATGATAAACAGGATTGTGTTTGTTCCAATGACCCACTAGAGAGCTCTAAAGAAGCAGAGCCAGGAACTGAGTTGATCAATAAAGAAAGCCCAGAAGCTCAAGAGAATGAAACTGTAAGTCAGGAGAAGGATGAATCTATTCCGGACTAGAAGGACGGAACAGCTAGCCAGGAGAAGGAAGAATCACTTCCAGCCTCTTCACTCTCTAAATTGGCCGACACAAACTTTAATGACGTTAATGAAGCCCAAGACCCTTCTGATTCTAATCCCTTATTGCTTTTAACTAATGGAAGCCCAAAGCCTCTCCTCTATAAAACCCCTTCCCAAAGCGTGCTTTTGCCAGATGAAATCCTCCGAATTCCCGGGTCGAGAGAAGGAAAATTGAATAAGGAGGAACTCAAGGAAGGAATCTCAATTGAAAGCAAGATTAAGAAAAAGGCAGATGTTGGAAGCCAAAATACAAAGTAGGGAAGACCATCCCTAAAACATCAAAGGGAACAGGAAAGCTAGAAGAACTGTGCTGATGGAACACAGTGTTCCATCGAGTCAACCCTATCCCCAGTTAAAATATGAAGATTATATCCTGGAATATCAGAGGGCTAAATGCCCCCCATAAGCAGGATGTGTTACAGAATGTCATCAGAGATCATAAACCAGATGTGGTCCTTGTTCAGGAAACCAAGATGTCTAAAGAAAAAGTTGAAAGGATCAGAATTTTCAAAGAAAACAAAGTCATAAGAACTAACTCGGAGGGTGCCTCTGGAGGAACTGCGATCTTTTGGAACAAAAATGCTATAATAGGAAAGGAAATCATCTCTTCCTTTAATAGGAACTCAGTTTTGCTCGGGCATATTAAGGACAACTTTGTTTGGGTGTTATCTAATGTCTACGCTCCTAACACTAAATCTAGGAGAGCTAAATTCTGGAAAAGCCTTGCGGCTGATAGACTCCAGTTTGCTGATCAAAGTTCGATTATTATGGGAGACTTCAATACCCCGCTTAAAGATGAAGATAAGATGGGAGGAATCCCCTTACATCTTGATGGAAAACAAGACCTTGTGGATTTCATTAATGACCAAGCTCTCATTGATGTTGATCTCCAAGGCATTAATTACACCTGGACCAATAGAAGAACTAGAGTTGATTTGATTCAAGTTAGGCTTGACAGATCTTTAATTTCTCTTGACTGGCTTTCTAAGTATAGTTGTTCCCTTGGTTCTGTTACAAAATTGGTTCAGACCATTTCCCCATCTCATTTTCTGCCAACTCTTTTTTGGCTAAGAGAAACTTCCCTTTCAGATTTGAAAAAGCTTGGCTCTCCCATCCTTCTCTGGAAGCCTGCATTACTGAATGGTGGAACTCTGAAGTGGAGGGTAAGGCTCTTTTTAGAATTGCTAAAAAGCTCAACATCATAAAAGCCAAAATTAAAACCTGGAACAAAGAGATCTTTGGGGACATATTCAAGAACAAAACTCAAGTTAAAGCTGATTTAAAGCTTGTACAGGATAGAATCCAAGAGGTGGGGTTGACCGAAGAACTTAGGACGGCTGAAAATGAACTATTATCTAAATACCACTCCATCATTTCTAATGAAGAGACTTTCTGGAGACAAAGATCTAGAGCTTTGTTCCTGAAGGAAGGTGATAAAAACACTCGCTTCTTTCACTTAACCTCCCTTAAGCACAAGGCAGCCAATAGAATATCCAGACTAACTTGCAATAAAGGTGTCCTAACAGAGGATTGCAACATCAGGAAGGAAGCTCTCGAGCATTTTAGTACCTTGCTGGGTGAAGTGGACAACCTAGACCACAGTAAGCAAAACACTCTTTTACAAGCCATCCCTTCTATCCTATCGGAAGCTGAAAATTGCCTCTTATCCCATATTCCCACTAATCCTGAAATCAAAAAGGTGGTGTTTTCCTTTCAGGGTGATAAATCCCCTAGCCCGGACGGCTTTCCCATGTTTTTCTTCCAAAAATTTTGGCACATTGTGGAGGCAGACATATGCAATGGTGTTAAGGAATTCTTTGGCTCCAGAAGACTACTTAAGGAACTGAATGCCACTTTCATTGTCCTTATCCCAAAGATCCCCGGAGCTGACTCTCTCAACAAGTTTAGACCCATCAACTTGTGTAACTCTGTCTACAAGATCCTTTCCAAGGTTTTGACTTCCAGGTTGCTTGATGTTCTCCCAAGGATTATCTCTGTCCAATAGAATGGCTTTGTCCCCGGAAGATAGATCTTGGACTCCATTATCTCTGTTCATGAAAATATCCACTCCCTGAAAGTGGCGAGTAAACAGGGATTCTTCCTTAAGTTAGACATGGCTAAAGATTTTGATAGAGTGAATTGGTAGTTTCTCCTCAGGATCATGGAATCGTTTGGTATTGGTGACAAATTTATCCAACTCTGTTCTCAACTTATGGGAACTTCCTCCTCTACTGTTATTGTCAATGGCTCCCCGTCTAATTTCTTCAAAAGCTCCAGAGGTCTCAGACAAGGAGACCCCATCTCCCCCATCCTGTTTACCATTCTTGTTGAATGCCTAGGTAGATTCATCCTTAAAAATGTGGAAGAAGGCAATCTTAAGGGTCTGAAACCCTCTTCATCCAATGTTGTTAGCTCTCATGAACAATTCGTTGATGATTCTATCACCATGGGGGAAGCCACCATCTTGGAAGCCAAAAACATGAAAATCATTCTGAATACCTATGAATCGGCCTCTGGTCAAAAAATCAACTGGGATAAAAGCTCTTTGTTCTTCATCAACACCCCGGCCCAAAGGCAAATCAGGATTGGCAGGATTCTTGGTTGTAACATTTCTGAGTTTCCTTCTACCTATTTGGGGCTTCCTCTCTGTCTCAAGCCTGAGGATTCCTTCTAGAATAAGCTAATTGACAGACTCAACCTAAAACTCGCTGGCTACAAAGGGGTTGTTCTTAGTCAAGCTGGTAAAGTCACTCTGCTCAAAGCCACTCTCCAAAATCTTCTTGTGTATGCTCTTAGCTTGTTCAAAATCCCCTCAAAGTTTGCAGAAGCTATTGAAAGAATCCAAAAAAAGTTCCTTTGGTCGGGAGTGGAAGTTAAAAACAAAATCCCCCTTATAGCCTGGAATAACATTTGTACCCATAAGGCCTCAGGTGGGCTGGGCTTAAGGAACATTAGTACTATGAATAAAGCTTTATTAGCCAAACAAATTTGGAGATTCAAAGGGGAGGAAAGAGAATGGAACTCTATTTGGAAAAACAAATATCTCCATATGCAACCTTCTGAGGAAGAATTCTTTGAAAATTCTTTCTATATTGATGGATCTGCCATTTGGAATGCAGTATAATCTGCTAAAGGCTAGGTTGCTGCTGGCAGAACCTGGAACCTTGGGGATGGGAGGAAAATTAGATTTTGGGAAGATAGATGGATCCTGGATAAACCTCTGGAGGAAATCCCTATCATCAAAGATTGGAAAGACAGCTTCAAATGCAGGTATGGTGAAATGGTAAGAGATTACTAGATAAATGGGGACTGGATTGACTTTAGCCAGCAGTGCCCAGATCTCAAGTTCCTTCAGATTGCTCTTTCTGCTAAAATCCCTAGAGACAACAAAGATGACATTCTGATATGGGGGAAAACTCTGGATGGGAAATACTCTATTTCCTCTGCTATGGCTATTCATAATGTCCCTGTGGAAGCTACTCCCATCTGGGCTAAAGTTTGGAATAAGAACTTAGTTCCCAAAATCAACATCTTCTTTTGGATTTTCATCCAAAATAAGATTTTAACTCTGGATAATCTTCATAAAAGAGGCATCATTTTTCCTAACATGTGTTTTCTTTGTTGCAAGGAAGAAGAAACAACTTGCCATATTCTCAATCAATGCTCTTTTAGCCAGGACATCTGGAAAATCATCCTGACCAAGTGGAACCTGAGTTGGGTCTTCCCGAATTCTCTTGGTGACACTTGGCTTCAATGGCATTGTCCTAACTCTAATCCTAAAATTGTGGAGATCTGGAGACTTACTCTACCAATTGTTATCTGGAATATATGGAAAGAGTGCAACAACAGGATTTTCAGAGATAAAAGGGCTATTCCTGAAGTGGTTGCAGACAAAATCTTTAGGAGTATTTTTCAATGCCTCTATGGCATTGATCAGGGACTTGCTGCTAAAGAGGATTTCAAAGATAGATGGAACCTTTCTACCACCACTACTAGCAAGAAGAAAGGCAGAGAAGGTCTTGTCTGGTGTTTCCCCCTGCAGGGATGGATTAAGGCTAACTTCGATGGGGATTCTAAAGGAAATCCAGGTAAAGCTGGATATGGGAGCATTATCAGGAATTTTGCTGGAAGTTGCCTTAAGGCGGTGGCAGGTCCTCTGAGGAATCCAACTAGCCATTTTTTTGAAGCCTCCGCTACCTTGCATACTTTAATTATAGCCAAAAATCTCAATTATGATAAAATATGGCTTGAGGGGGATTCACTTAATATTATTAAGTGCTTAAAGGGGGAATCGGAGCCTTCTTGGTCCATTGAGAATATCATCATGAAAGCTAGAGAGATTATTGCCAGTTTCAAAGAAATTATTATACAACATGCCTTCAGAGAGCAAAACAGTGTTGTTGATTGTTTAGCGAATACTGGAGTTAATTCTGATGTTCAAATGATTTGGCACGAGGATGATCTCAATTTAAACATTAAAGAGACACTCAGAAAGGACCGTTATACAAGGAGAGAAGGACAATTAAATCATGACAAGTAAAAAGCACCACTTGCGTCTCGCTGGAAAGGCCATCATTACCTTCCACTGCAGCAGATCTCCTACTACCTCCAAAAAATTATCGCACGCTTTGTGTGTTACTCGGAGCGATAATTTGAGTTGCATAGGAAAAGAAGTTCTCAATTTGCAGAGAAATAGAGTCGATATCCTGCATTCGAAAATGGGAGGAGACCTAAGACGCGAAGAACCTGACAACATGTCGACCTGGAAGGCAATGCCTAAAGTTTGGGCAAAGCTGGAGAAGGGCTCCCTCACCAGCTTCATGGAAAAGCTTGAGGACTATGACAAAGGTAGGGTCAACTTAGTCGTTTCCAAGATTTCTGAAAACTAGTCTAATGGCTCTTTTAAACTTTACGGAGTTAAATTTAAGTTGGATGCTGGGCTTATTTCTACTGTGACTGGTATGCCCCACTCCGGGCTCAACTTCTTTTGAGACCTCAAGGTCTCCAACAATGCAGTTACCCTGTTCCCACTAAAAGAGAAAGAGTGGGCCAAAATCAGCAAGGCTATCGAGGGCTACTACAATGCTGCAAACATCAAGAAGTTGTGGGGCTGGGTCCTAAACGCAATCATGGAGTATATTATGGTTGAAGGTCATTTCTACAGGGCCCACACTTACCACTTCATGCTCTTGAACCATTTCAGACATGACAAAAAAGTGTCTTTTCCCTACTACCTTTTTTGATCCCTCTCCAGGTCCCTGAACAAGCACAAGACAAACCCTTCTAGCCCGATTCTCCACTGCGGGCTCCTGCTGCTCATCTATGAGCATTGCAAAACCCCCACTCTATAGGAAAACAAGCAGATTTCGGCTTCCCCTGGTAAAAGGAGGATGGAAGAGGGAGACACTAGCAAGGAGAAGGCGTCATCCAGCAAGAAAAGAAAAAACGCCCCCAGGTTGGAAACTGAGGACATTGTCAAGGAAAGCAGTGGTATGGAGAGGGATGACTCTAACGGTGAAGACAGCTAGAAGGAAGAGGAGCTGGGCAATGAGGAAGAAAGTGGAGATTTCGAGCCTGGTCAAGATAGCCCTATTCCAAGCGATCACCCTGGTAAGGACAATAGCCATCTGATGGAGGAGACGGCTCCCAAGGATAATGAGGAAACCGAAGTTAATTCTAAGAAGGAAACAAACAAAGGCTCTGAGAAGAACCTGACTGAGGAAGGGGATAGCAAGGCCAAGGATAGTGCTGGTGAGGGGCTTATCCTAGATAATCTCAAGAAGCTCTCAGAGGCCAGGATAAATTTCGACAGACGGACTTATGAAACCCTGAAAAACCTGATGAAGCAAGGGATAAATTCGGATAAAAAGAGGGAGGATGAAAACAAAGAGCATATTAACTGGAAGCAAGAAATCGAGAATAAGGTAAAATCGCTAGAAGAGGGAAAAGAAGCGATGAAAAATCTGATGGGAATTATCCCAAGTATCCTCTTTGCTATCACCAAAAACCTAGAAGACATTGCCAAGGTCTTTGACCATACTCCTAAACCAGTTGTGGATCTTGACCTGGAGGAGGAGACCATCCAGACTGGAAGTGGTGGTGATGCTACCCTGGCGAGCGGAACTGCGAAGAGAACCAGTGCCAGTATCAAGAAAGATGTGGCTGTTGCGGCCAAGGACCCTCCCAACCTTAAAGACAACATCAAAGAGCTGCAAGAAATTAGCAGCACCCTGGCTAAAGCCCTGGATAAAATCTAATTCCTGGATGGTCTGCTAGCTTTTAGGGGCTTTTGTGGGTTTTCCTTGGTTTTTCGCTGGTTTTTTCTTTTTGTTTTGTTTCTCGTGGCTTTGTTGTTTTAGTCTTGCTTGTAAAGGGTTTTGGGGCCCCTTCAAAACCTTCTTTTTCATTAATAAAAAACTACCACCACTAACTCCCCCATCACTAAACATTTTTAGACATTCAACCTTCTCCCTAGACATTTTAGTTTCCTGAATCATAATAACATCTGCCTTTTTGTCTCTACTCATACTTTTTATTAAATCTTGTTTATAAGGATTATTCAATCCTCGTATATTCCAGGAAATAATATTCATGTTTTTTTGGAAATACCTGCTTCAAAGATGGTTCTTTGAGTACCATCCACTAGATTCTTATTGGCTTCCATGGCCCTCTTCTTTGCATTTGAATATCTTCTGGGTGATGTGTGCTAAGCCTCCACATCCCCTAGTCTACTTCTGGTGTTTCTAGTAGTCAGATGGTTGTTATTATTATTATTATTATTTTTGTTCTTGCCTTTTCTATTTTCCTCCAATATTTCAACCTCCTCCTGATTTATCCCACTCTTTCTCAGAGTCTTGTTTATGTCTTCTTCATTTCCCCATATTGGAGCATTTTCCTCCGGGAAAGTCGGCTTGACTTGGGCCGAAGAGACCAGCGATATCTCTAAAAGTCCTTGCTCTAGGATATTATCATGTTGAGCATCTTGAAAACAGCTTACTCCATTTTTTGACCTTGAAGAGTTAGGAACATCTCCCTCCTCCTTATTGTCCTTGGTTTGACTGTCTCCCTTATCCATCTAATTACTTTCCCACTTTTCACTCTCGGCTATATTTTGATCTATTGTGTCCTTTTAGTCACTTAGGTATTTGCATTGTGAGTTCTTCTCACATCATTAGAATCCTTTCCACTTTTCTCTTGCTCGTTTTCCTACTGGGAAATCTTATCTTCCATTCTATCCATCGTCTCACTTCCTGTTTCCCTGGCTGATTCCTCCTCATTTCTTCCCATCTGGGACTGTTTCTCCTAATCCGAACCTTCAGAAGGAAGAGCCTTCAAAGGTTTTTATGTTTTTTTATCTGGGTTCATTTCCACCTTTTTCCAAACCCTAGTTTGGGTTTGAGGTTTGGAAACTTTGCTTGGGCACTTTTTATCCCAGTGCCCAACTCTCTTACAGTGAAAATAGGCAAAGGGGATAGATTCATAAACTATTTTTTTCATCCATTTACCAAGTTTTGAATCTATCTCTATTTCCTCTGGCATATCTGTATCAGGCCCAACCCCTAGACAGATTTTGGCATAAATGAGTCTTCTTCTGGATGTTGTCACCGGGTCAATGGAAAGAAGCTCCCTGAAAGCATTAGCTATCCGAGCAAACACATCTTCCTCCCAGTACTCCATTGGAAGACCTGGAAGCTTTATCCAAACAGGCACTTGGACCACAAACTCATCATCCTAACCTGAGTTAGGGTACCATTTCTAAATATACATTATGTATTTACCTATCATCCAGGTTCCATTGCAGAGGATATGTCTACAGTCTTCTTCACATGAGAAGGAAAAGGAGATACATCCTTTATTCATAGCTACCACATCCACCTGACCTTTTAGATTCCATTTTCTCTTCACGAATTCACAAACAACCTCAATATTAGGTCTCACCCCAAAGAATTTGCCTATCAAGGTGCTTTCCATCCGAGCAATATTATGATCTATTATTTTATTAGGAATGGATATGGCGTACTTTCCCTGAGAAATATTCAATATATTTTCAACAGGAGGCAAAGTCAACTTACCTTTAGGCTTGATTCCAAATAGAGAAGACCATTTACCAATCTTCTCAGGCCTAGGTCCACATGGTTTGGGACCCCCACTTGGGTCCCCCGAATCCAAAGGGGCATCGGGTTCCAAACCTTCTGATCCCTCCCCCTCCAAAGGGTCAGAAAGTCCGCCTGCTACCTGTTGTCCTGATGCTGCTCCAGGTCTCCCACCCGAAACATTTGAATTTTGGGCTTGACCATTCCCCTTGTCTCCTCCACTCCGCTCTCCTCCGCTCCGCTCCATGATTGCTTATCCTGATTGCTTGTCTCCTCCACTCCTTGAACTATGTTATAAGATTAATGATTTTAGAATTTCTTTTGGCTCATATCCAAATTTAACAATGCTCGTTAATGGATAATGATGTAGTTACCATATACATTTTGCATATTAAATGATTTTTATTCTATTTACATATCAGTACACATGCAAAGATGTTGCATTCATATGCTATGTATGCTTTTGTAAAACTTTTTATGCCTGGTATTTTATTCAATGGCATACGAATGTTGAATATGGAGTAATAGAGGAGGGTATGTTTCTATTTCAAATATATCTATTGATAGTTGTGTAATGTCCATGTTTCTATTTCAAATCTACCTGTCAATAGTTGTGTAATGTCACCTTATAGGATCCTTTAGGATTTGGGAATAATTTCCTAAATTTTCAATTGCAATATGCTTATTCTATTTAAACTAATAAGCTTGGTTAAGGTAAGAGTTACAATTGGTGGATTTTAACCAGAATAGCAATGATCACTCTTACATTCAATTACCTTAAACAAAGGATTGATCTACTTGTAAGGATCAAATCGATGAAGATCTCTTTTGATATACAAGAATGAGGGATTGTATTATGAGTATATTGATCAAGAATGTATATGAGACTTTGAAGTATCTAATGTTCTCTCTTATCTAAGAGCTGAATAATAATGAACATTATTGATATAATATATTGGTCAAGAGTAACAATATTGTATGTCTTGATGCATATGTGATACTGGATCGATGTCTCTGATTAACTACTCTATATTGAACATGCGTTAGGAATCCTCTATCTGCTAGTGGATAACCTCCATTTAAGTCTGCAGAATTGATTGAACAATAAACTCCATTCCATGTCTTTGGGAATGGCATTGATGTCTCTATACTTTGTCGGCTTCGACATCATGTTCGCTAAATCCAATGCTGAATCACCATAATATTCACTTGGTCATTGTTCGATATGGCTGGTGCTTAAGTAATAATCATTCGTTGGTAATTATTATATTAGTTAATAATGATAATTGTTTCGTTTAAGATATATATAATGATCAAGGAGGGGAGATGACAAGTTGGTCCAAAAAGATGTTTTGACAAAATCTTATAACGATCATTCGTGTACTAGATTTGAATTTCTAGGCATCCTCATGCAAGGTTGGGTATTCTTCGAAAGAAGGATTCTAGGGAAGCATATGATTGATGGTTAGGTGGTAAAGTGCTTTGATAATTTTCTCAAGAGGTTGCATGTAAAGAGTACCTATCAGGAATATTTCAATTTATACATTATTTACTTATTATACTTGACCTTATGAGCTTCATGTAAAGGAAATAGTTTCCTTGTGATTTGCCTAATCAATGGGCTTATGTACTCTAATATTTCATCAAAGTCTAATAACATGTCTTTATTCTTATTTTTGGAACATGTCATTTTGGTTAATGTCTAATTATGTGTAATTTGTTATTTTAATATTGTGGAGATCCTTACATATGGCATTAGATTTCTAGATTTAGTGTTAGTGTCTTGAGTTCACTACATGAAAATGTGACTCTTTGTTTGCAGGACCTCTAGTTAAATAGTTTTTAGCATTTTCGTAAGTTCTTGCTGTTGAGTTACTAGTTTGGTTTCAGAGAGTTTTTTAGTGGCGAATCTTCGCCAACTGGCGAATTCTGCACTAATAGTCTGGGGCAACATTGTGGTCAAATCGCCCAAAATTTTGGGGTTAATAGTACACTGTAGAATCTGGCTTCGCCATTGACCACACACTATCAACGTGCATGCCCCTAATATTTGCCTGGAATCACTCAGATGTGCGTATTAGATCACCTCCGTTATTTTCCAGCAATAGTAAAATGACCATGTACCCAGGACCTAATTCGCCAATGGTAAATTAAATGTTCATTGAATGCGTTGGCCAAATTCGCCAATATCAAATAAAACATTATAAGCATTCAAGGACCCATTTCGCCCTGCTTAAATTAAATGTTCATTGCACACCCGCGCAATTCGCCAAAAATGCAATCATGGATTGCTATAAATACACTATTTCTTACACTCTTTCTTCCAATTTGTTCGTGTCTGATTAGTAAATTGGGAGCTCTTAGAGTCTCGAGTCTCTATTCGCATTCCGCAAATTGAGTTGGAAAGTCGAAGTTCATTTTAGGGCGGAGGGCCAGAGTTACAATCCTACAACATCGGCCTAGGCATTCATTCCTGATTCCTAATTCAGAGAATTGAGAAGGCATAAAGGTGAGTAATCATTTCTTCATACTTGATAGTATTAGTTTTAACTTTTAATTCGTAGTGAGAGGTCAAGACTCAAAATGTCACAGTCAGACATGGGTGAGACTCCTCAGGGTGGTGAAGGGATTGGGATGTCAGACAAGGGTAAGACTCCTCAGGGCAATGAAACTGAAGGGATTGGGAGGCCATCAAAACGCCCAAAACTTAAACTTAAAGATAGTACCATAAAGTCTTTTTTTGGAATTGGCAAAGTTTATGGTCCATCAACCTCTGCAGTTGCAGAACCCATTCACAGTAGCTCACCACCACCACAAGGTGGGATTGTCATTGAGTTAAATGCATCAAATGAGGATGACAATACCAACATGGCAGAATATGTTCTAAGGGATACACACAATGAGATACCATTGGCGAATGCAAATGCTAGTATTGAAGATGATGTTGGTAGGAAGAAAAGAAAAAGGAAAGTAAAACTAGGGCGAGAGTGGGAGATGACAAGGAGTTTTAAGATTGATTGGGTAGCAAAGTACCCATTCATTGAACCGGTCCCAAACAATGATGAACAACCAACAGAATGCAGGTGTAAGATTTGTAGCTAGAAAACTAAAAGAGAGAAGATGCAGCTAAAGCTTGACACCATAGAAAAGCATATTGGTAAGGTTTATGAAAAACAGATCATAGACGGAAAGGAAACATGAGTAGTAAGATGGAAATCAAAGGAAGAATGTCTTCATGTTAAGTATGCTGTGGAATATGACGAGCATAACCACAAAATGACACTGATTCGTAATAGTGGATTTGGAAATACAATCAAGGTTGGGCTTGAACATGTAGTGAAAGATGCGAACCTAGCAAAGACTGTTTAGATGAGTGTTGTTTTTCATATTATGTCGAGAGGGCGTCCTATGAAAGATTTCCCAAAATTTAGTAATTTATTATCTTTTTTGAATGTTCCTCACTATCCTATGTCACATTGGTCAATAAACGTTGGATGGGAAATGGCAAACTGTCTCGCTGAGGTGGAAAAGGAAAATTTACAAGAGAGTGTAAAAGAGTCAAATTTCATTTCATTATCCATAGATGAAGTTACTACGGTAGATAACACTGCTTGGGTTTGTCTGCATGTGTATACCGTAAAAGAACACGTCCGTCAAGCTCATCTACTCTGTGTTCGTAAAATGAGGGGCAATTCAATAGTAGAAAATTTATATTTGGAAGTTAAGAAAGCTTTGAATGAAATTGTTGGTATGGATGACTTGACAATTGCCAAGAAGTTGGTGTGTGTTGGAGTTGATGGAGCTGCAGTAATGCAAGGTCAAAGGACCGGTCTTTGCGCAAGATTACAAACTAGTATTGCACCATACATGGTTGGCATTCACTGCATGGCCCATCGAATGAATTTAGCATATAGAATTGTAAGCAATTTCCATACAATGTCAAAAGTTGAAGATCTGGTCCACGAGCTCCACTCATACTTCTGCCGAAGTCCTAAACATTTTGCAGAATTTCAGATTTTTGTTGGGGGAGTAACAGGAGGAAACAAGCTTCTCAGGGATGTTGAGACCAGATGGATATCCTTGCATGGACCAGCGGAACGAGTTCTAACAGAATATCAATCCTTGATCGGACTAATGTATGAGCAACGCCTCACAGTAGACAAAGCTCCTAATCTCTTACATAAGTTGAGTGATATAGAGACTCTGTTAGCTTAGCTAGTCTTCTCCCCATGCTGGATTCAATGAACAAACTTCTTAAGAAAGCCCAAGACAGAACTATGTATATCAATGAGTATAGCACTCTACGTAAAATGACATGCTTGAGCCCGGATGGTCTATATTCAGATCTAACAGGGCAAAGCCCAAATTTTTTTAGGTGGCAGATAATTACAAATTTGAATCATGCTAAAAAAATTTTACATTTCAATATAAAAAATGAGTTATGTGTCTTTGTAAAAGGATTTTAGATACCAATGCACCAATCTAAGATGGGCAAGCGAGGCAGAGCACTACCAGTTAAAAAGGAAGATTTTGACAGGATTGTTAAATCTGTTAGTGATAATTTGAAGTCTATTGCATATGAACTTTCAACTGAGATTCGTGAAAGATTCCCTCGAGAAGAAATACTTGAAGCCATGGGTTGTGTGTATCCTCAATTTTGGCATTCAATTGGAGATAATCCAAATGACGCAAAGATGTATCATAAAAAACTAGAGGAATTGATATTGACATTTTCAAAAGATGCATATTGCAATGGACAGCCAATAGAAGGAATTTTAAATTCAGATCATCTTAGAAAACAATGTAAACAGTTTGCATTGGTTATGAAACAACAGTTGGTTAACTTGGAGAATCCATTTGAACCTGGATCAATCAAAAGGCTTTGGAAAAGGATAGATCAAAGTGAAGCATTGCGTATTGCAATACCAGAATATTTGAAACTTGTTGATTTATGTCAAACAATGATATTGGGGTCGGTGGAAGATGACAGAGTTTTCAGTGCATTAGGGCCTTTGAAATCAAAGATCAGAAACAAATTAGACAAGAATTTGGAAACTTGCTTGAGGTTGTTTGTAACCTAGTATAATGTTAGAGATTTTCCATATGATAGGGCATTGGCAATCTGGAATTCCATGCGTGATAGACGAGGGGTGTGCAACACTTTAAAAGATGGTGGTGCTACTGCTAGTGCTAGTGCTGAGACAAATGAATATGATGGATCGCAGACTCAGAGTCAACATGAAGACGAAGACATTTTTGAATACCCGACTCAGAATGAAGATGAACCTGTTAGTACTAGTTAGTTTCTGGATCTTGAGTCCATTTGGGATATAGAAGCCTCGGACAATCAGACTGAATCACTGAAGTGAATTAGCAGTCAATTTATAGGTATTTATAATTAAACTACAATTCTTGAGTCATATTACAATTTCAATTTGCAAAATTGCAATACTATAGTTGTCATTGATGATTTTTGATATTGTATTCCTTGAATTTGTCAATCAGAAGTAGAACGGATACTTATTTCATATTTTTAATTGTGAATTTGAATTATTACTAAACAATTGAATTATTAGTAAATTGGTATTTGGTTCCACATTATGTAACATGTTGAACATGAAAAGCAACAAATTTGTGTCACAAGATCCATAAAATTATTCATATTGCATAACTGTTACTGCTAGAACCTTTCTACTGTTCTATATTAAATGCTTAAAATGATGTTCATGGCAATTAGGGTTTTGTGTTTGTTTTTTGTCTTAGTTGGCTAGTAAACCGAAGTTGTCGTGCGTTGAAAATCTGAGTTGTCCTCTATTTATTTGTCCATGTCAACATCAAGTGTGGTCAAACGGTTGGTCAAACATGTTTAATGGTTATCGCTAGCTCGCAGGTCCTTTATCATCAAGTCAGTTTAAGTCACAAGCTTGTGAGTACTGGGAGATTTTAGTTGTCGCTAGCTCGCAAGATGTTTTGCACTTGACCATTTTATGTTGCGAGGTTGCAACTGGGTGTGATTTTATGTTGTCGCACGGTTGCGAGGTGTTCATGGTTAAGTCATTTTAATTTGCAATCATGTGAATTAGTTGGTATCGCAGCTTAGTTGGTTTCGTCGCTTGCTCACAGGTTTTGAAGTTGTTTAGCATTTTAAGTTGCGATCTAGTGGCAGGTGAGTTTTGGTCTGATTTTGTGGTCATCGCATGCTCACAAGTTTGTAATTCTTAAGTCAAAAAGTGTTGCGAGCATGCGATGGTGGTTAAGTGCCTTGTTATCGCAGGATCGCAAGGGTTTAAATCAAGTTAAGTTTTGAGTTGCGAGCTTGCGATGAAATAAGTTATTTTGTTAGATCAACAGTTGTCGCTCACTCGCGAGATTCTATGAGGATTCGTAAAATGGGTTGCGAGCTTGGGTTTAAGAGGATTTGGTAGCATTGTCGCTAACTCACTGGTTCCTTTCCTGATTGTTATAACCGGTTGAGAGTGTGCGATTAAAGATGGGGATTGACACGTGGACTCGTTTGTCGGGTTCTATAAAAGTTTTGACACGATCGAGCCAAGATTTTGACATTTGTACAATTGCATTAATACATTCTATCAGTTTAGTTGAATTAATGCCACACTAGCTAGTTCATGCAAGTGTGGCAGTTAATGAGACTTGAGAGAAGTGACGACTCCCAAATACCATTTTATATTGCAAGGTTGCAACTGGGTGTGATTTTATGTTATTGAGGTGTTCGCGGTTAAGTCATTTTAATTTACGATCATGTGATGCGATTAAGTCGCTTGCTCGCAGGTTTTGAAGTTGTTTAGCATTTTAAGTTGCGATCTGGCGACAGGTAAGTTTTGGTCTGATTTTGTGGTCATCGTATGCTCACGGGTTTGTAAATCTTAAGTCAAAAAGTGTTGCGAGCATGCGAAGGCTGTTAAGTGTCTTGTTGTTGCGGGATCGCAAGGGTTTAAGTCAAGTTAAGTTTCTAGTTGCGAGCTTGCGAGGAAATAAGTTGTTTTGTTAGATCAACGGTTGTCGCTCACTCGTGAGATTCTTTGAGGATTCGTAAAAGGGGTTGCGAGCTTGCGATTAAGAGGATTTGGTAGCATTGTCGCTAACTCGCTAACACGTGGACTTGTTTGTCGGGTTCTGTAAAAGTTTTGAATGCCAATCATCAATCAAATAGAAGGGCATGGATTCAAATTTCACTCAAGTACTTCAGTTTGAAGTTTGAATTAATGTCATTATGCCACAGTAGCTAGTTCATGCAAGTGTGGCAATTAATGAGACTTGAGACTTGAGAGAAGTGACGGCGCCCAAAATTCAAATAGTAAATACCATAAATTGCATGATCGATATGAGGTTTTGTAGAATTGCATTAATGCATTCTATCTTCGAGGTAATCCAGTGAATTGAGCTCTGCAACAACGTTGGAGAATTCAGAGTGTTGGGTGTGAGAAAATTTCAGAAAATTGGTTAAGTTTTTCTCCTGCAGCTAAAATGAGCCAAGCGATGAGTGATATTGGAGGTTCCAAGCCCAAGCCCAAGCCCAAGCCCAAGGCCACGACAAGTGGAGCAGGAGGACCTAGAGGTTCCAAGGCCAGTGTCACTGAGGAAACGATGGTTAAGAAATACAAAGATGAATTTGTAGATTTGATGCCAGGGACTTTCGTTGCTTAAATACAAATCATTTGGCATGGAGAGATTTATGGAGCCAATGCAGAAACCCTACCATGCTTAATATGACTGGTTCTGCTCTGTTTCATTATTTCTAGAAAAATAGGGTTAAGGGTGTCCTGATGTCAAACCCTTGGGATTTAAATATGGCAAAGTTAATTGTGCCAGATGTGTATGTTGATGTGGATTTGATCAAAGAGTTGGCCAAATGCTATTGCCAGTATCTAGGGTAATCATAAGAAAGAACTAGTATGCCCTAGTTTCAATTAGCAGAGCTAGCTTTGTTGAAGCTTTCCAGATTGCTAGTGTTGCATGTACAGATATAGATTTGGAGCAAATTGCAGAGGATTATGACAAATACAAAGGTGTTATCAAGAAGCATGCAATGCCCAAATACATGCCTAGGGTGAATAAGAAGCCGGTTATAATTCCAGAGAGTATCGAACCACCATTTGAGATCACACCTTTCCACCATTATATGCATTGTACAATCTATGGATTATGCAGAGTGTTGGGTTTTGATGGAGATTCAACAGTGTCAGCTGAATTAATGATGATGGCTATGGACATTCAACACCCAGATGTTAACGAAGATTATGATTATGTGGGCTATGTGGTTGAACACATTCATAATGCTCTAGTTGAAATTCAGAGTGGTGCACCCAGCCCTACATTCAAGCATTATTCATTGCTTATGCATTTAATCTTGTTCTATAATGTTGATTTCATGGATAAAGAATTGGAGCTTTTGAAAGAAGAATTTGGTGTCTTAATGCCAATACAAAGATGGACCCAAGTTTGGGACAGTAGTTCTCCCCATTCTTCTTTCCTTTTCTTTGAAAATTGGATTGTTTTGCCAATTATGGAATTTCTAGGAACAAATAGGGAATGATTGTCAATTAATGTTAGGAGAGTTTTGAGACCTTACCAGTATGTTCCAAACTGGCCTATTTCACATAACTGGGGGGGCTTTTATTTTTTTGATAACTTTACTATGATGAGAGTCTATGGGTGTCCTCAGCCTCCCCATATTTTACCAAAATTTGTTCCAATTAGGATTGCTTTTACGGAGTTTATTTGGCAATTGACCCTAGTTGAAAAAGAATAACTTGATAAACACAGGAAGGGTTCTTTTCTTCCTAGGCTTTGGGTTGCGTCTGATTTTACCATTGGTAGGAGTTCCTTTGATGAAGTAAACAATTTCCTTAAATAGTATAGGTTGGTTAATGTTGTGTCTAGATTTTGTGATCCGGAATAATTTATTAAAGTTGCAATGCCAAAAATGACACCTTGGGCCACAATAAAGGACCATGAACCATTGGATGATGAAGATGTGGTTAGAAATTTGCTGAGAAAAGATGAAGTACAAGAAAGGAGAAGAAAATGGAAAAATTTGATGAGAATTGAAGCAGAATTGTTGGTTGTTGACCCTAGTTTCTCAAGTTTTTGCCCTAATAGCCCATACCTGGAGAGGATTAACAAAATATTGAGTTTATATGAAACTCTGATGGAACAAATGCCTCAAATTCCAGAAGTGATTGCTTAGCAACAAGACCCTTAATATGGACATTCTTCACATGGCAAGAGGCCACTTAGTGTGTCTGCTGATGATGTAGAGAGTGGGGATGAAGTTCAATCTACCCGAGTGCCAGCTGCAAAGAAACAAAAAACCACTGAGGTCGGTACAATTGTGAGGAGAGACCCTGCTAGAGCAATTATTACAGAACAAGGACACTACTTTCATCAAATAAGGACACATCTCAGAGAAGCAGGGCAGAATGAAGAATAGGCAAAAACAAATGAAGCCCTTCCTCAAGGCTTTGATGAGCGTGTGATGTTGTCAAATGAGTTCATGAAAGATGATGACTTTATTAAGTCAAATGAATTTAAAAAATTTTTGACAAGGTTGAAACAAAATCAATTAAAACAAAATCTGATCATAGAGGAAGCAAATGAAAAAAAGAAAGAGGAGATCATCAAGGCACTGTAGGAATATGATCTTGACGGGGAGGAAATATCTGTGGAACAGGAAAGACAATTAATAAAGAGTACTAGTATTATTATGATGCATGACTGGGATACCCAGTCTATTTTTATTATTGATCAGATTAGGAAGCAAGAGGACCCAATGTTTAGAACTGAATTTGAAATTGGAGATGTAATAAGAGGATCAGGATTTAATCCTAAGTCTAAGACACTTGTTGCTTGGTCTTTGGCCCCTTCCACTCAAAAGCCCCACCTTCTAAATATCCAAGTAGAAAAGAAAGCTGATAGAATGATCTGGAACTTGCAGAACACAACTGACACAGAGATTGCCTCATTTTTTACTCAAGTTTCTTTCATGAATTTATCAAAAACAGAGGATTTGTTAAGAAGATACACATAAACATATACCCAATTGATTGCATTGTTTAAAAAATATGAAGAGACACTGATGCAGAGGAGCACTCTGGAGGAAGAGTTAGTGGAGTTGAAAGAAAAAATTGCAAATGAGCTCCCTCCAATACATATTACAAAACAAGTACAAGAAATACCAACTGATGTGACAACAAAAATGGAGGAATACACAGGGAAAATTGAAAAGCTTGAAAAGGAATAAAATGTCAAGGCTATCTCTGTTGTGTCAGGAATTTTGAAACATAGGATTAGTGTATTGAAAGACAAATTGATGGTTGTGCATGATTTGCACATTTCTTTGAAAGAGGCAAGCAAAACATCCTCTGAGGCTGTCGCTTTTCTTGGACCTTTGTTCAATGTTTTGTCAGGAAGAAGCAGATTAATGGATAAGCTAGATACTGCAATTATGTATAGTGACGCGTTCCCTCCCAAGATCAATGACACTAAAGACATGGTGGAGGTAATGAATGCAGCTTATGCATTTTTCACAGGGAAGGATGTGCTTATAAATGAAAAATTGTAGACATTTGGGGAAGGTTATAATAAATTGGTGCCTTCAATTTATGGTAGTAATGGAGATTTGAAATCAGTTTCTGATTGGACTAGCGAATTTGATTTGATTCTGGAGCAAGAAGAAATAATCAAGCATGTAAATGAACAGGTTGATGTTGATTTCCTTAACGGTTTGCTTGATTCACTCTTCAAGGTTGAGGCTGACCATGCAAAGTTTATTGTTGAGTCCAGGGCAGTTAAAGATGCCAGATGGACAGATTCAGTTGCAAAGTTGGAAGAGGTAAAGGCATTCAAATGGCCAACAGACAAAGAGGTGGACAGGTGGCAAGCCATGCTAAAGCCAAAGAAGAAATCTCAGGTTGAGGTTGCTACCCAAGATTCCTCACAGTAATCCTAAGCTTGTTGAATCCTCAGGTTGAGGTTCCCACTTTTATTGATCAATGATGTTAAACTTGAAAACTCTTATATTAATATAGTTATAATAGCTCAACTGTTCAAGAATTTGATAAGTGCATAGTTGAATCGCTTTGTGGATTTACTTTCTGATATCATTATGAATATAATATCAATATCATTTGCAGTTTGAGCAATGTGATCTTCACATAATTTTCTTTGTGTTGAATTTATGTTTTCACTGTGAATTGAATGGTCAAGGGTTTTTCAATTTACATATGAATCTGGGTTGTGTAACTGTATGTAATGGCATTATTCATAATTTCATTCCTATTTATCTACAAATGAACCTTATTGAAGTTTATTATCAGGTTGTCTTGAATTGTAAGTGACTCTATGCCCTAGGATAAGGCACTGGTATGTTGTCTTGATGTTTTACTAATTATGTTATATAATTGTATTCCTATCTAATAATCTATTGTGGTGTTTAATACTTTCATTCTTAATACTCTTATGATTTTATATGCTATTGATGTTTATGTAATATATATGGAGGTGTTCTATGACTATCTATAATCCGCCCACCAATTACAATGAGGTGAATCCTTAATTATTTAGTATGATTCTAGACTAACAAAAATTTTGCATTCCTGGGCATAATAGGATTAGGAAGCATTAAATGAAAAATTACATACACCATAACAATGCAACAAATGAAAAAAATTAAATCTCATGATTCTGATCATTTGAAAGAGATAGAATTATACACAAAATAAATTTATATATAACTCCTTCAAGAACCTGCACAAACAAAGCTTGACACTAAATGCTTTTCATTTGCTCTATAAATGACTATACAATATACAACTTTCTCCCTTCACCTAGAGTCTAGAATCACTACTAGAACCAGAAAAGGAACCCCAATGACTATACAACTTGCAAAATTGCTTGATCCATGCCATTATCACCCTGATGCCTTCATTTCAGATGGAATGTGAGATGTTACGTTCTATCCAAGTCCAACAGATCGTTTTCAAATAGAGGAGGAAGCCTTCATGCCCAGGAATAGAGAAAATGGAAAGAGGAACTTGAGCCTTCATGCCCACGATCAGGGAAAGTGGAAACAGGAGCTTTAGGGTAAATGTAATCTATTTTGGGGGGCGGGGGGGGGGGGGGGGTTGCAACTTCCATATCATCACAAAGATGACTGGCTACCACTCCCCACCCAAACAAATCCTTCTTTCATTCCTATGCGAGCTCCTTCTTCAAACCCCTTGCCATCCTATGGCAGAGTAGAAGCAGAGGATGTGCCATGCTTGGCCCTTCTTGACAAAAAAGGCTTTCACACTCCCTCTGGCAATCCTTCTCACTTTCACAACCCCTCTGACAATAAACAAACTCACACAGAAGAAAACAAAAAAACACCCATCTGGTATCACAAAGCACACAACAAGTACAACTCCATGCACAATCCTGCTCAAACATCATCTTCCTTTCTAAGGAAAAAAACCACTCTCAGAAAATGAAAAAGGTTTATTTTCTCTTCTACCAATTAAGTCACCACTCCATAGTATTTATAACATTTTCACACTTCATTTGGTGATGCTCATTATGCATTCACGTGAAAAATTATCATTTTGGTGGTTTTCAACATGATTGTAGACTCTAGATTCCTACAAGTCATCATCATGCCTATCAAATCCACTGCATCCTGCTAAGGCTCATCTATTGTGAACGATTTTGTTCTGATTTTATTCATCCTTGATTGGACAAATTCTGCTTCAAAATCCCTGACAACAAGCAACCTGAGCTCTTATTTCTCAGAGAAATCCGTGATCTCCCATCTCTAACTTAGAAGCTATCAAATCCTTTTATGCCTCTGAAACCGTCGTCCTCGCTTGTCTAATCAACCTCGACTCAAGAGAAACCTTCAAACTAGTCCCTCGGGAACAAGTCAGCATCCAAGCCTTAAAAATTTTAGGTTGCGAGCTAGCGACCAGATAGTTTGTGGTTAAGTTTTATGGTTACACCAGCTCGCGAGGTAAAATGTCTGAAGATGTGATCAAGCCGCGAGTTGGTGACAAGTTGGTTTGGGTTTACATCGCGAGGTCTCTATCTTTTTGGGTGTTAGCGTTTTATGTTACCAAGCTGGAGATTGTTAGTGAAATTGCTTTGGTCGCGAGGTCTTGAGTTGGTCTGAGATAAACAGTTTTATGTTGGCGAGTACGCGACAAGGGTTAAAGTTACCACTATCTCCAAGTCGCTGCGGTGACGAGGACTTAACATTTGTGGTTGAGAATTGGCGAGTGCCAGTTCAATTTCCCTCAGTCACTAGATCTCGAGGTTAAGAAGGCTTAGCATTTTTAGCTTGCGAGTTGGAGATAGAGAGAGTTGATGACTGTGTGCCACGTGTTTTAATTACTTAAAGTTAATATCTTAAAATCGCCAAAATTTTATTTTTATGGTTTGAAAATAGCTTGAAATCGCCAATATTTTATTTTTATGGTTTGTAAATAGCTTGAAATCGCCAATATTTTATTTTTATGGTTTGAAAATAGCATGAAATCACCAATATTTTATTTTTATGGTTTGAAAATAGGTTGAAATCTCCAATGCAAATATTTTTTCTGGTTTTAAAAATATTACCATTTGCCCATGCAATTATTTTTTGGGTTTTAAAAACAATACAATTTGCCAGGATTTTTCACAAACTTTGAGCGATCACGGCTAATTCGCCAATGGAGATTATTATTTTTCTCCGTAAACCGCAAAAATTCACCAGGAAAATTAAAATTTTCCTTGGAATTATACAACTTTCACCAGGTTTTTACAACTTGTCCAAGGGGGGGGTTTCTTAAAGTTTTCCCTATTTGGTTTGATGTGTACCAACTTGAGTGGTGTAGAGTGTCTCTTAAACCTTGTTTCACCTTGTAGGAAAAATATCCTCCATTGAGAGTATTCTAAAGCAAATAATAATTATTAGCTAGTGTATAGCTCCTTGAGTGTGAGCTCTTGATAAGTCTTCATGCATGTGTGTGTGTGAGTGTGTATGTATGTTATTAATGACAAATGTGGTTGCCTAATTTGTCTTATGTGATATGTTTGAAATATTTTTTTCAGAGGGTTAGTTATACCCTTGAGTTGTCAAGAAGTTCTTACATATTTGTTGGCCTTTCTAATGTCTAATTCTATTAAGTGTAGAGACCTGCGAATGATTCTAGTCATGCTTGTACACTCATATTGGATGGTGTGACAATGGATTATTTTGTTTAGAATTGCATATCTATGTTTTATTTCTTTATTGGGCATGTCAAACTATATTATATGTGTGTGATACAATTAAGGTAAAACATTAAAATTGTTCATATGCATGATATGTGGATAAAGGTGTTTTGATGAATGCTTGTTTGGAAGTGTTTTATGTATTGATTCGTGTATGAATGCATTTTTGCATGTCTGGAAAACACTTGTTGGTGTATGAAAGAATGTGAGTTATCATAATAGATCATTTAGGTAAAGGTGTATGTTCCTTGTAGTGCCTCTCCCTAAGCCATCTAGCTCTTTTGAATAACAATAGATCTCTTTGATATAGCATAGTCTACTTAATGATGATTTGATTGTATTTTATTATGTACTATCCCTATCTATCATGATGATGACGATGTTAATGCTTGTTGATTGTGAGTGTCTTCTACTGCGTTCGTGATAAGGGACGATGTCTTATCACTCATTTGTTAGCATGATATGATGTTGTGATTTCCTTTCACTTGTCTGTTTATTTCATGATATATTATTGTATATGTTGTTGTATATGTGTTGGTGGTGACAAGTTTGCAAGTACAAGACATCAACTCAACCTGGCTTCACAAATCTGAGTGTGTCTTATCCCAATGGCAAGTTGATCGGAGTTCACATGAAATCCCACCCTATACTCTAGGTTTAAGTTGATCACCCTTATCAGTTTAGTGTCTTGGAGTGAGATGTTGATTAGCATCAAGTGGTTCTTGGGTTATTCTTGTTGTGTAGTATGTGATTATAGATTGGTTTAATTATTAATTAATTGATTGATTAAATTGATTTATATAATTTAATAATGTTAAATTACATTAATAGATTAATATAGTTTATAATAATAAATTAAATAAATAGTTGGTATAAATATTTAAATAGTAATGTGTGACTATTATTATTATCATCCTTTGATTTAATATTTAAACTAATAATTTAATATCATTATGGTTATCAAGGATTATTTATTGTGTATTGAGTATTAATTATTATATATTTGATTAATTATGGATATTTATTTATATCCTTTGATTATTTAATTATTGGGCTTTTATAATTATTTGTGCCCGTGATTTTATTAAATTCGTTGATTATATTATTTTATTTTATTTTTACCTTCTTGGTTATTTAATTAATTATTTATTCTACCTATCCTATTTTACCATTGGTTGTGAGTTGGGTAAGTTCGATAGATATTATTTTATTAGATATTTTCCTTGATATATGGTATGGTAGATAAGAAATAAGTTATTTTTCTATATTTCTATTGGTCGACATTTTCTATAGTTTTGAGTTTGATTTTCTATTTAATGCGCTTCCTTGAGCATTTTTTCAGGTTAGCATTCTTGGAGTATTTTCAATATTTTGAATTCTTGGCTGAAGATCAAATTGTTAGATTTTGGCTTGTCGGATTTGGATTTTGGTTCGGCGCTTCTTCAGGGTTCTTTGGCCATAACTTCTATTTTCCCAGGTTGGGGATTTTAGCATGTGATCTTCACATTTGAATTTCAAAGATTGTTTGCATCAGTTTTGTTCAGGCTGGGATAAATGAAAATTTATTTGGATAATAACATTATACTTTGGAATAAATTTTATTAAGGGGTAAATTGATTTATTTCTTATTGGTGTGGTCATGATTGTTTCTCTGTGAGAATTTCAGAGTTTTCATGTGTGAGGTTGTCGTGAATGTTTTCTTTTCCCGATTGAGCCAAGCTTTGGTTTTCTATGAATGATTCATTGGGCTTATTAGATTAAGTATTCATTTGCGTATCTTTTGAGGGTACTTTTTGGAATTTATTGTTGTCTCTGTGATTTTCTGTGTTGTTTAGAAGTTTGAGTTTTTCCATGTCAGTAAATGTGCTAAAACTATGTATGCGCTAATTCACTTATCATATGTGTTGTTTCTTGTTGCAAATGCGAGGTTCCTTTTACTAAATGCACGATTCTCTGTGGTATATGCATTGTAAAAGCTTAACAAATGCGCTAAATGATCTAATAAATGTGCTACACGTCAAAGGCGCTACAGGAATTAGTAAATGCGCTGCAAAAACTGGCATATGCATTGTTTTGTGGAACATATGTGTTGTTATGTTTATTTTGTCAATTTTGATGATTTTTAAGATTTTTGACTTGGTTTTTTGGAAACCCAGAGGCTATTTCTGATACCTGAGATGTTCCAAGTCTATTTTATGATTGATTATTGGTTATTTTGACTATTTGGCTTATGTGTGAGTTTATCTTGTAGTCAAGCTCCTTGGTTATATTTCTTTATGTTGAATTCTTGCATTTGCCTAAGAGGTTTCCATGTTGCATGGGATGTTGTTGGTTTGATGTCTTCTTCCATTGGGATGTTCTTCGTTGGATTCTCTTGTGTGGATGTGGATCTCTTATCTCTTTAGCAGTGGATGGATGCTTGTAGCAGATTGATGTATAAGATTATATGGCATTTGTAGATATTAATTCATGATGTAATTGTAATGTAGAGGAGAACGATATTCCTTGATGTAAAAGGATGTTGTATTCATGTAAAAGGTAGATTGTATAATAGGAGAATTTAATGGTGTATCATGTGATATTGGTTTTTTTAATGGAGTAATGGATATGGATTTATGGATATGCATTTAGTATCATGGGGAATAATGAAAATGTGATAGATAATCTTGGGATTAGTTTATGATATTATATTATGAATAAATGATTGGGATTAGGAACATTTGGTATTAGTGTTTTAAAATGAACTTAAAAGGGATGGTAAATGTATGCATAGTAGTTGGATGTATTCATGTTATGGAATAGTGAATGATCATATATGCATGGAAAGAATAGGTTAATATTGGAGTTAGTATGTAATTGGATCATGGTAGTAAAAGTGTTATCATATTTATGATGTTATGTTATTTCTTATGGATAGATTAGGTAATGGCGTTGAGATACCCTAGGGAAGGCTAAAGTTCTAATGTATTTGTTTATGCTTGCGTAATGTTCCTATATGAATATGTTCATGATGGCATAAGATGTTATTTGGTTAATGGATGTTCATTGCACATGAATTGTTATTTGTGTTGGTTGCATTAGGGGTAAGTGCACAAATATGGGAGACCAAAACTAGGTCTTAAGATGCCACGTTTTTTCTAAAATCAGCGAAGTCTGAACTTTGACAAGAAAATGAAGATAGTTACACTCAAAATATGAGGATGCAGTAACAACAAGAGTTGTAGTCCTCTGAGTCTACTTGCTAAACTACTACTATTTTTTTTTTTAAATGGTGGAGATTAAGGGTTTCAAAAGGGGGAAGCACACAAAGTGGTGCTGTTTTTTTAGAAAAAAAATAACATAGCACCTGGTTTGGTCCCCCTAAAATGTCAAAACAAAATTGGAATTTTTAAAATCGCTCTAGTGAGAAATTAGCTAACACCATGAAGTTTATGCCAGATTTTTTGACTAATTTTTTAATGAATATATGATTTTTTACCAATTTTCAAAGTGGGACACTAATTTTTTAATGAAATTTGAGCGTGCTCCCCCTAAAAATTTGTGAAAACTAATCAAAAAGCAATTTTTTTTTTTAAATTGTGTAGAATGGAGACTAGTTTCTAAAAATGTATTTTTTTTCAAAATTGGATAAACGAGTAAAAATCTATGGCCGAAATACGACATGTTGGTTTTTGACAAAAAACAGACATCACTAACAAAATAAATTATGGATGAAGGCCTTAACATTATCAAAATTTAAAAATAATTATATGGTTGGATAGCTAAGAGAGAGCTTCACGATTGTGCGGTAATTTGTTTTATTTCATTGAAATGTGTGCAAACCTGACGGAGAGCACGAACAAAAAAGTAAGAAAAATTTCAATACTTGCTGGAAAACATGTCTCAGGCCTGAGAAGGGCATCCAAGCCTTTGGGTTGGATGCCCAAGGCAAATCCAAGCCTTTGGCTTGGTGTTTACCAAGGCACCAAATTTGGCGCTCGCCAATGAAAAAAAAATTCAAAAATGCATTTGGTGTGTGCCTTATTTCATAGTAATTTTTCATGCTAGGAAGCACAAAGTGTTCTCCTCTCTTGGAATATATACATAAAATATAAAATTTAAGTTTTCTTATACTTTAATTTATATTTTATGTATATATTTTCAGGATGTTTGAGAGTGGTTCTAGATCTGTAGGAGTTATAATGTAGATTCCAGTTTTTTTAGTATTCATAATAAATTTCAGACTTAGTCAAATTTCAGTAATTAGCATGCTCATATTAGCATTATCTCTCTGGTCTCTTTCATGCATCCCCCTCTCTCTTCCTTAACCCCTACCCTCTCTCTCTCTTAGGTCTCTCCCTCTCTACTTCCCTTCCCTCTCTCGGGTCCTCTTTTCCCATCTCCCTCACCCTCTCTCTCTCTTTTGTCTAAATTTTAGATAGTCAAATTTTAGTAATCAGCATGCACGTATCAACATTATCTCTGGTCTCTTCCCTGCATTCCCCCTCTCCCCTTCCTTAACCTTGCCTCTCTCTCTCTCCCTAGGTCTCTCCCTCTCTACTTCCTTCCCTCTCCCAGGTATCTCTCCCCTATCTTTCCCATATCCCTCACCCTCTCTCTCTCTTTCATCTATCCCTCGCTTTCCCTCTTTCACTTGGGCTCTCTCTTTCTCTCCCTCTCAAGTATCTCTATCTCTCCGTCCTCTCCCATTCTCTCCCTCTTCCTCCCCCCTCCCTTTCTCTTCCTCTCCCTCTGCCTCCCTTTCTCTTCTTCTCTCAAGTCTTTCTTTCCCTCTATCTCTCTTTCTCTTTCTCTCTCCCTCTGCTACCCTTTCTCTTTCTCTAAAGTCTCTCTCCTCTCTATCAAGTCTCTCACTCTCAACATTTATCTATCTATATATCTCTCCTCCTCTCTCTCTCAGGTGTCTCTCTCTCCCATTCTTTCTCTCTCTTTCCCTCTAACCTCTTTTTTTGTCTCTTTGTCTCGTTCCCTCTCTCCCTCTCTCTCTCTCTCTCTAACTATCTTTCCCTCTATTTCTCTCCCCATTATTTATCTCTTAAGTCTCTCTTCTCCCTCTCTACCCTCTATCTCTCTATCTCACTCTCCCTCCTCTCTTAGGTGTATCTCTCTGCCCATTATCTCCCCCTCCTCTCTCTCTCCTCTCTCTCCTCCTCTCTCTCTCTCTCCCTCTCCTCCTCTCTCTCCTCTCGCTCTCTCTCTCTCCCATTCTTTATCTCTTAAGTCTCTCCCTCTCAGCCTTATCCCTCTATCTCACTCTCTTCCTCTCTCAAGTGTATCTCTCTCCCATCTCTCTCCCTCTCTCCTCCCCCTCCCTCTCTCCCTTTCTTATTATACCCACTTTCTCCCTCTCTCCCTCTCTTCACCACTCTCTCTCTAGTCTCTTGTAATATCCCTTCCATCCCTTCCTCTCACTCGGGCTTTCCTTATCTCTCACTCTCTCTTTCTCTCTCTCACCATCCCCTCCCTCACCTCTTAGGTATCTCTCTCACCTTCCCTCTCTCCACATCTTAGGTCTCTCTCACACACAATCCCTCCATCCACCTCTCTCTCTCTCTCTCTCTCTCTCTCACTCTCTCTCTCTCTCTCTCTCTCTCTCTCTCTCCTCTCTCTCTCATCTCTCTCTCTCTCTCTCCCATTGTTTCCTCCCTCCTCCATCCTATCTCTTACCTCTCCCTCTCTCCCTCTCACCCTCTCTTTCTCTCTCTCCCTCCCATTGTTTACCTTCCTCCCTCTCTCTCTCTTCTCCCTCCCCCATCTCTATCTCTTCTCCCTCTCCCTCTCTCTCTCACCCTATCTCACTCTCTCTACCTCTCCCATCCTATCTCTTCCCTCTCTCTCTCCTCTCCTCTTTTCTCCCCTCCCACATCCTATCTCTTCCCTCTCCCTCTCTCTCTCCCTCCCCCATTCCTATCTCTTTGCTCTCCCTCTCTTTTCTCTTTCTCCATCTCTCTCTCCTCTCTCCCACTCTCCCTTCTAGTCTCTCTCTCTCCTCAAGTCTCCTCCCCCCTTTCTAATTCTCTCTCAAGTCTCTTTCCCCTCTCATCCTATCTTTCTCTATCTCCCTCCCCCATCATATCTCTTCCCTATTCCTTTCTCCCTCCCATTGTTTCCTCCCCCCCCGCTCTCTCTCCCTCCCCCCATCCTATCTCTTCCCTCTCCCCTCCCCTCTCCCTCCCCATTGTTTCCCTCCCCCCTCTCTCTTTATCATACCCCCATCCTATCTCTTCCCTCTCTTGCTCGCTCTCCCCCTCCCCCCTCTCTCTTTATCCCTCCCCCATCCTATCTCTTCCCTCTCCCTTGTGTTTCTTTCCCTCCCCCCCTCTCTCTATCAGATCTCTCCCTATTTTCATCAACCCCTACCTCCCTCCCTCCATCTCTCTCACTTGGGTTCTCTCTTTTCCACAACCCCTCCCTTCCTCTTTCACTTAATCTCTCTCTCCCTTTGATCTCTCTCTCTCTCTCTCTCTCTCTCTCTCTCTCTCTCAAGTGTCTTCACTCCCTCAGTCTTTCTCTCCCCCCCTCGCTTAGCTGTCTCTATTCCATTGTTTCCCCCTCTCCCTTCCCATCCCTTTCACTCTTAGGTCTCACTCTCTCTCTTTCCCTCTCTCTCTCTCTCCTTTCTCCTCACCCTCCCTTTGCCCCCCCTCTCTCTCTCTAAGGTGTATCTCTCTCTTTCCCTCTAACTCTTTTTCCCTCACTTTCTCCCTATCTCAAGTGTCTTTTTCCAATTCTATCCCATTCTCTCCCTCTCCCTCTATTTCTCTCTATCTCTCAAGTCTCTCTCTATTTCTCATAATCCCTCCATCCACCTCTCAAGTCTCTCTAGATATCTCCCCCACTCCCCCCTCTCTCAGGTGTTTTTTATCCCATTATTTCCCTCTCTCCTCCCCATCCCCTTTCTCTTTCTCTCTCAAGGTCTCTCTCTCATTCCCTTTGTCCCTCCTACTCTCTCTCTATCTCTCTCAGGTGTCTCTATCCAATTTTGTCCATTTTATCCCTCCCCCTTCCTTTCTCTTTCTCTCTCAAGTTTATCTCTCTTTCCCCTCTCACTCTCTTTCTCTCTCAAGTCTCTCTCTCCATCCTTCTAACTCTTTTTCCCTCTCCCTCACAATTACCATTTCCCTCTTGCCCTCCCCA